>NW_027195838.1:0-129939 GCF_038502225.1 Cherax quadricarinatus
TTGTCGTGTAGACATACACACTGGCGTCTACCTTGTCGGGTAGACATACACACTGGCGTCTACCTTGTCGGGTAGACATACACACTGGCGTCTACCTTGTCGGGTAGACATACACACTGGCGTCTACCTTGTCGGGTAGACATACACACTGGCGTCTACCTTGTCGGGTAGACATACACACTGGCGTCTACCTTGTCGGGTAGACATACACACTGGCGTCTACCTTGTCGGGTAGACATACACACTGGCGTCTACCTTGTCGGGTAGACATACACACTGGCGTCTACCTTGTCGGGTAGACATACACACTGGCGTCTACCTTGTCGGGTAGACATACACACTGGCGTCTACCTTGTCGGGTAGACATACACACTGGCGTCTACCTTGTCGGGTAGACATACACACTGGCGTCTACCTTGTCGGGTAGACATACACACTGGCGTCTACCTTGTCGGGTAGACATACACACTGGCGTCTACAGACATACACACTGGCGTCTACCTTGTCGGGTAGACATACACACTGGCGTCTACCTTGTCGGGTAGACATACACACTGGCGTCTACCTTGTCGGGTAGACATACACACTGGCGTCTACCTTGTCGGGTAGACATACACACTGGCGTCTACCTTGTCGGGTAGACATACACACTGGCGTCTACCTTGTCGGGTAGACATACACACTGGCGTCTACCTTGTCGGGTAGACATACACACTGGCGTCTACCTTGTCGGGTAGACATACACACTGGCGTCTACCTTGTCGGGTAGACATACACACTGGCGTCTACCTTGTCGGGTAGACATACACACTGGCGTCTACCTTGTCGGGTAGACATACACACTGGCGTCTACCTTGTCGGGTAGACATACACACTGGCGTCTACCTTGTCGGGTAGACATACACACTGGCGTCTACCTTGTCGGGTAGACATACACACTGGCGTCTACCTTGTCGGGTAGACATACACACTGGCGTCTACCTTGTCGGGTAGACATACACACTGGCGTCTACCTTGTCGGGTAGACATACACACTGGCGTCTACCTTGTCGGGTAGACATACACACTGGCGTCTACCTTGTCGGGTAGACATACACACTGGCGTCTACCTTGTCGGGTAGACATACACACTGGCGTCTACCTTGTCGGGTAGACATACACACTGGCGTCTACCTTGTCGGGTAGACATACACACTGGCGTCTACCTTGTCGGGTAGACATACACACTGGCGTCTACCTTGTCGGGTAGACATACACACTGGCGTCTACCTTGTCGGGTAGACATACACACTGGCGTCTACCTTGTCGGGTAGACATACACACTGGCGTCTACCTTGTCGGGTAGACATACACACTGGCGTCTACCTTGTCGGGTAGACATACACACTGGCGTCTACCTTGTCGGGTAGACATACACACTGGCGTCTACCTTGTCGGGTAGACATACACACTGGCGTCTACCTTGTCGGGTAGACATACACACTGGCGTCTACCTTGTCGGGTAGACATACACACTGGCGTCTACCTTGTCGGGTAGACATACACACTGGCGTCTACCTTGTCGGGTAGACATACACACTGGCGTCTACCTTGTCGGGTAGACATACACACTGGCGTCTACCTTGTCGGGTAGACATACACACTGGCGTCTACCTTGTCGGGTAGACATACACACTGGCGTCTACCTTGTCGGGTAGACATACACACTGGCGTCTACCTTGTCGGGTAGACATACACACCTTGTCGGGTAGACGTACACACTGGCGTCTACCTTGTCGTCTACCTTGTCGGGTAGACATACACACTGGCGTCTACCTTGTCGGGTAGACATACACACTGGCGTCTACCTTGTCGGGTAGACATACACACTGGCGTCTACCTTGTCGGGTAGACATACACACTGGCGTCTACCTTGTCGGGTAGACATACACACTGGCGTCTACCTTGTCGGGTAGACATACACACTGGCGTCTACCTTGTCGGGTAGACATACACACTGGCGTCTACCTTGTCGGGTAGACATACACACTGGCGTCTACCTTGTCGGGTAGACATACACACTGGCGTCTACCTTCGTGTAGACATACACACTGGCGTCTACCTTGTCGGGTAGACATACACACTGGCGTCTACCTTGTCGGGTAGACATACACACTGGCGTCTACCTTGTCGGGTAGACATACACACTGGCGTCTACCTTGTCGGGTAGACATACACACTGGCGTCTACCTTGTCGGGTAGACATACACACTGGCGTCTACCTTGTCGGGTAGACATACACACTGGCGTCTACCTTGTCGGGTAGACATACACACTGGCGTCTACCTTGTCGGGTAGACATACACACTGGCGTCTACCTTGTCGGGTAGACATACACACTGGTGTCTACCTTGTCGGGTAGACATACACACTGGCGTCTACCTTGTCGGGTAGACATACACACTGGCGTCTACCTTGTCGGGTAGACATACACACTGGCGTCTACCTTGTCGGGTAGACATACACACTGGCGTCTACCTTGTCGGGTAGACATACACACTGGCGTCTACCTTGTCGGGTAGACATACACACTGGCGTCTACCTTGTCGGGTAGACATACACACTGGCGTCTACCTTGTCGGGTAGACATACACACTCGGGTAGACATACACACTGGCGTCTACCTTGTCGGGTAGACATACACACTGGCGTCTACCTTGTCGGGTAGACATACACACATGCGTCTACCTTGTCGGGTAGACATACACACTGGCGTCTACCTTGTCGGGTAGACATACACACTGGCGTCTACCTTGTCGGGTAGACATACACACTGGCGTCTACCTTGTCGGGTAGACATACACACTGGCGTCTACCTTATCGGGTAGACATACACACTGGCGTCTACCTTGTCGGGTAGACATACACACTGGCGTCTACCTTGTCGGGTAGACATACACACTGGCGTCTACCTTGTCGGGTAGACATACACACTGGCGTCTACCTTGTCGGGTAGACATACACACTGGCGTCTACCTTGTCGGGTAGACATACACACTGGCGTCTACCTTGTCGGGTAGACATACACACTGGCGTCTACCTTGTCGGGTAGACATACACACTGGCGTCTACCTTGTCGGGTAGACATACACACTGGCGTCTACCTTGTCGGGTAGACATACACACTGGCGTCTACCTTGTCGGGTAGACATACACACTGGCGTCTACCTTGTCGGGTAGACATACACACTGGCGTCTACTTGTTAGACATCTGGCGGTAGACATACACACTGGCGTCTACCTTGTCGGGTAGACATACACACTGGCGTCTACCTTGTCGGGTAGACATACACACTCGGGTAGACATACACACTGGCGTCTACCTTGTCGGGTAGACTACCTTGTCGGGTAGACATACACACTGGCGTCTACCTTGTCGGGTAGACATACACACTGGCGTCTACCTTGTCGGGTAGACATACACACTGGCGTCTACCTTGTCGGGTAGACATACACACTGGCGTCTACCTTGTCGGGTAGACATACACACTGGCGTCTACCTTGTCGGGTAGACATACACACTGGCGTCTACCTTGTCGGGTAGACATACACACTGGCGTCTACCTTGTCGGGTAGACATACACACTGGCGTCTACCTTGTCGGGTAGACATACACACTGGCGTCTACCTTGTCGGGTAGACATACACACTGGCGTCTACCTTGTCGGGTAGACATACACACTGGCGTCTACCTTGTCGGGTAGACATACACACTGGCGTCTACCTTGTCGGTAGACATACACACTGGCGTCTACCTTGTCACACACTGGCGTCTACCTTGTCCGGTAGACATACACACTGGCGTCTACCTTGTCGGGTAGACATACACACTGGCGTCTACCTTGTCGGGTAGACATACACACTGGCGTCTACCTTGTCGGGTAGACATACACACTGGCGTCTACCTTGTCGGGTAGACATACACACTGGCGTCTACCTTGTCGGGTAGACATACACACTGGCGTCTACCTTGTCGGGTAGACATACACACTGGCGTCTACCTTGTCGGGTAGACATACACACTGGCGTCTACCTTGTCGGGTAGACATACACACTGGCGTCTACCTTGTCGGGTAGACATACACACTGGCGTCTACCTTGTCGGGTAGACATACACACTGGCGTCTACCTTGTCGGGTAGACATACACACTGGCGTCTACCTTGTCGGGTAGACATACACACTGGCGTCTACCTTAGTACACACTGGCGGTCGGGTAGACATACACACTGGCGTCTACCTTGTCGGGTAGACATACACACTGGCGTCTACCTCGTCGGGTAGACATACACACTGGCGTCTACCTTGTCGGGTAGACATACACACTGGCGTCTACCTCGTCGGGTAGACATACACACTGGCGTCTACCTTGTCGGGTAGACATACACACTGGCGTCTACCTCGTCGGGTAGACATACACACTACCTTGTCGGGGACATACACACGTCTACCTTGTCGGGTAGACATACACACTGGCGTCTACCTTGTCGGGTAGACATACACACTGGCGTCTACCTTGTCGGGTAGACATACACACTGGCGTCTACCTTGTCGGGTAGACATACACACTGGCGTCTACTTTGTCGGGTAGACATACACACTGGCGTCTACCTTGTCGGGTAGACATACACACTGGCGTCTACCTTGTCGGGTAGACATACACACTGGCGTCTACCTTGTCGGGTAGACATACACACTGGCGTCTACCTTGTCGGGTAGACATACACACTGGCGTCTACCTTGTCGGGTAGACATACACACTGGCGTCTACCTTGTCGGGTAGACATACACACTGGCGTCTACCTTGTCGGGTAGACATACACACTGGCGTCTACCTTGTCGGGTAGACATACACACTGGCGTCTACCTTGTCGGGTAGACATACACACTGGCTTCTACCTTAGGGTAGACATACACACTGGCGTCTACCTTGTCGGGTAGACATACACACTGGCGTCTACCTTGTCGGGTAGACATACACACTGGCGTCTACCTTGTCGGGTAGACATACACACTGGCGTCTACCTTGTCGGGTAGACATACACACTGGCGTCTACCTTGTCGGGTAGACATACACACATGCGTCTACCTTGTCGGGTAGACATACACACTGGGCTTGTCGGGTAGACATACACACTGTCGTTTAGACATACACACTGGCGTCTACCTTGTCGGGTAGACATACACACTGGCGTCTACCTTGTCGGGTAGACATACACACTGGCGTCTACCTTGTCGGGTAGACATACACACTGGCGTCTACCTTGTCGGGTAGACATACACACTGGCGTCTACCTTGTCGGGTAGACATACACACTGGCGTCTACCTTGTCGGGTAGACATACACACTGGCGTCTACCTTGTCGGGTAGACATACACACTGGCGTCTACCTTGTCGGGTAGACATACACACTGGCGTCTACCTTGTCGGGTAGACATACACACTGGCGTCTACCTTGTCGGGTAGACATACACACTGGCGTCTACCTTGTCGGGTAGACATACACACTGGCGTCTACCTTGTCGGGTAGACATACACACTGGCGTCTACCTTGTCGGGTAGACATACACACTGGCGTCTACTTTGTCGGGTAGACATACACACTGGCGTCTACCTTGTCGGGTAGACATACACACTGGCGTCTACCTTGTCGGGTAGACATACACACACTTGTCGGGTAGCGTCTACCTTGTCGGGTAGACATACACACTGGCGTCTACCTTGTCGGGTAGACATACACACTGGCGTCTACCTTGTCGGGTAGACATACACACTGGCGTCTACCTTGTCGGGTAGACATACACACTGGCGTCTACCTTGTCGGGTAGACATACACACTGGCGTCTACCTTGTCGGGTAGACATACACACTGGCGTCTACCTTGTCGGGTACACATACACACTGGCGTCTACCTTGTCGGGTAGACATACACACTGGCGTCTACCTTGTCGGGTAGACATACACACTGGCGTCTACCTTGTCGGGTAGACATACACACTGGCGTCTACCTTGTCGGGTAGACATACACACTGGCGTCTACCTTGTCGGGTAGACATACACACTGGCGTCTACCTTGTCGGGTAGACATACACACTGGCGTCTACCTTGTCGGGTAGACACACACTGGCGTCTACCTTGTCGGGTAGACATACACACATGCGTCTACCTTGTCGGGTAGACATACACACTGGTGTCTACCTTGTCGGGTAGACATACACACTGGCGTCTACCTTGTCGGGTAGACATACACACTGGCGTCTACCTTGTCGGGTCTACCTTTTCGGGTAGACATACACACTGGCGTCTACCTTGTCGGGTAGACATACACACTGGCGTCTACCTTGTCGGGTAGACATACACACTGGCGTCTACCTTGTCGGGTAGACATACACACTGGCGTCTACCTTGTCGGGTAGACATACACACTGGCGTCTACCTTGTCGGGTAGACATACACACTGGCGTCTACCTTGTCGGGTAGACATACACACTGGCGTCTACCTTGTCGGGTAGACATACACACTGGCGTCTACCTTGTCGGGTAGACATACACACTGGCGTCTACCTTGTCGGGTAGACATACACACTGGCGTCTACCTTGTCGGGTAGACATACACACTGGCGTCTACCTTGTCCACACTGGCGTCTACCTTGTCGGGTAGACATACACACTGGCGTCTACCTTGTCGGGTAGACATACACACTGGCGTCTACCTTGTCGGGTAGACATACACACTGGCGTCTACCTTGTCGGGTAGACATACACACTGGCGTCTACCTTGTCGGGTAGACATACACACTGGCGTCTACCTTGTCGGGTAGACATACACACTGGCGTCTACCTTGTCGGGTAGACATACACACTGGCGTCTACCTTGTCGGGTAGACATACACACTGGCGTCTACCTTGTCGGGTAGACATACACACTGGCGTCTACCTTGTCGGGTAGACATTAGACATACACACTGGCGTCTACCTTGTCGGGTAGACATACACACTGGCGTCTACCTTGTCGGGTAGACATACACACTGGCGTCTACCTTGTCGGGTAGACATACACACTGGCGTCTACCTTGTCGGGTAGACATACACACTGGCGTCTACCTTGTCGGGTAGACATACACACTGGCGTCTACCTTGTCGGGTAGACATACACACTGGCGTCTACCTTGTCGGGTAGACATACACACTGGCGTCTACCTTGTCGGGTAGACATACACACTGGCGTCTACCTTGTCGGGTAGACATACACACTGGCGTCTACCTTGTCGGGTAGACATACACACTGGCGTCTACCTTGTCGGGTAGACATACACACTGGCGTCTACCTTGTCGGGTAGACATACACACTGGCGTCTACCTTGTCGGGTAGACATACACACTGGCGTCTACCTTGTCGGGTAGACATACACACTGGCGTCTACCTTGTCGGGTAGACATACACACTGGCGTCTACCTTGTCGGGTAGACATACACACTGGCGTCTACCTTGTCGGGTAGACATACACACTGGCGTCTACCTTGTCGGGTTGATATACACACAGGCGTCTACCTCATCGGGTAGACATACACACTGGCGTCTACCTTGTCGGGTAGACATACACACTGGTGTCCACCTTGTCGGGTAGACATACACACTGGCGTCTACCTTATCGGGTAGACATACACACTCGGGTAGACATACACTCTGGTGTCTACCTTGTCGGGTAGACATACACACTGGCGTCTACCTTGTCGGGTAGACATACACACTGGCGTCTACCTTGTCGGGTAGACATACACACTGGCGTCTACCTTGTCGGGTAGACATACACACTGGCGTCTACCTTGTCGGGTAGACATACACACTGGCGTCTACCTTGTCGGGTAGACATAGACATACACACTACTTGTCGGGTAGACATACACACGTCTACATTGTCGGGTAGACATACACACTGGCGTCTACCTTGTCGGGTAGACATACACACTGGCGTCTACCTTGTCGGGTAGACATACACACTGGCGTCTACCTTGTCGGGTAGACATACACACTGGCGTCTACCTTGTCGGGTAGACATACACACTGGCGTCTGTCGGGTAGACATACACACTGGCGTTTACCTTGTCCACACTGGCGTCTACCTTGTCGGGTAGACATACACACTGGCGTCTACCTTGTCGGGTAGACATACACACTGGCGTCTACCTTGTCGGGTAGACATACACACTGGCGTCTACCTTGTCGGGTAGACATACACACTGGCGTCTACCTTGTCGGGTAGACATACACACTGGCGTCTACCTTGTCGGGTAGACATACACACTGGCGTCTACCTTGTCGGGTAGACATACACACTGGCGTCTACCTTGTCGGGTAGACATACACACTGGCGTCTACCTTGTCGGGTAGACATACACACTGGCGTCTACCTTGTCGGGTAGACATACACACTGGCGTCTACCTTGTCGGGTAGACATACACACTGGCGTCTACCTTGTCGGGTAGACATACACACTGGCGTCTACCTTGTCGGGTAGACATACACACTGGCGTCTACCTTGTCGGGTAGACATACACACTGGCGTCTACCTTGTCGGGTAGACATACACACTGGCGTCTACCTTGTCGGGTAGACATACACACTGGCGTCTACCTTGTCGGGTAGACATACACACTGGCGTCTACCTTAGTCTGGCGTCTACCTTGTCGGGAAGACATACACACTGGCGTCTACCTTGTCGGGTAGACATACACACTGGCGTCTACCTTGTCGGGTAGACATACACACTGGCGTCTACCTTGTCGGGTAGACATACACACTGGCGTCTACCTTGTCGGGTAGACATACACACTGGCGTCTACCTTGTCGGGTAGACATGCACACTATCGTCTACCTTGCGTCTACCTTGTCGGGTAGACATACACACTGGCGTCTACCTTGTCGGGTAGACATACACACTGGCGTCTACCTTGTCGGGTAGACATACACACTGGCGTCTACCTTGTCGGGTAGACATACACACTGGCGTCTACCTTGTCGGGTAGACATACACACTGGCGTCTACCTTGTCGGGTAGACATACACACTGGCGTCTACCTTGTCGGGTAGACATACACACTGGCGTCTACCTTGTCGGGTAGACATACACACTGGCGTCTACCTTGTCGGGTAGACATACACACTGGCGTCTACCTTGTCGGGTAGACATACACACTGGCGTCTACCTTGTCGGGTAGACATACACACTGGCGTCTACCTTGTCGGGTAGACATACACACTGGCGTCTACCTTGTCGGGTAGACATACACACTGGCGTCTACCTTGTCGGGTAGACACACACACTGGCGTCTACCTTGTCGGGTAGACATACACACTGGCGTCTACCTTGTCGGGTAGACATACACACTGGCGTCTACCTTGTCGGGTAGACATACACACTGGCGTCTACCTTGTCGGGTAGACATACACACTGGCGTCTACCTTGTCGGGTAGACATACACACTGGCGTCTACCTTGTCGGGTAGACATACACACTGGCGTCTACCTTGTCGGGTAGACATACACACTGGCGTCTACCTTGTCGGGTAGACATACACACTGGCGTCTACCTTGTCGGGTAGACATACACACTGGCGTCTACCTTGTCGGGTAGACATACACACTGGCGTCTACCTTGTCGGGTAGACATACACACTGGCGTCTACCTTGTCGGGTAGACATACACACTGGCGTCTACCTTGTCGGGTAGACATACACACTGGCGTCTACCTTGTCGGGTAGACATACACACTGGCGTCTACCTTGTCGGGTAGACATACACACTGGCGTCTACCTTGTCCTGTAGACATACACACTGGCGTCTACCTTGTCGGGTAGACATACACACTGGCGTCTACCATACACACTGGCGTCTACCTTGTCGGGTAGACGGGTCTACCTTGTCGGGTAGACATACACACTGGCGTCTACCTTGTCGGGTAGACATACACACTGGCGTCTACCTTGTCGGGAAGACATACACACTGGCGGTCGGGTAGACATCTACTGGCGTCTACCTTGTCGGGTAGACATACACACTGGTGTCTACCTTGTCGGGTAGACATACACACTGGCGTCTACACATACACACTGGCGTCTACCTTGTCGGGTAGACATACACACTGGCGGTCGGGTCTACCTTGTCGGGTAGACATACACACTGGCGTCTACCTTGTCGGGTAGACATACACACTGGCGTCTACCTTGTCGGGTAGACATACACACTGGCGTCTACCTTGTCGGGTAGACATACACACTGGCGTCTACCTTGTCGGGTAGACATACACACTGGCGTCTACCTTGTCGGGTAGACATACACACTGGCGTCTACCTTGTCGGGTAGACATACACACTGGCGTCTACCTTGTCGGGTAGACATACACACTGGCGTCTACCTTGTCGGGTAGACATACACACTGGCGTCTACCTTGTCGGGTAGATATACACACTGGCGTCTACCTTGTCGGGTAGACATACACACTGGCGTCTACTGGCGTCTACCTTGTCGGGTAGACTACCTTGTCGGGTAGACATACACACTGGCGTCTACCTTGTCGGGTAGACATACACACTGGCGTCTACCTTGTCGGGTAGACATAAACACTGGCGTCTAGTAGACATACACACTGGCGTCTACCTTGTCGGGTAGACATACACACTGGCGTCTACCTTGTCGGGTAGACATACACACTGGCGTCTACCTTGTCGGGTAGACATACACACTGGCGTCTACCTTGTCGGGTAGACATACACACTGGCGTCTACCTTGTCGGGTAGACATACACACTGGCGTCTACCTTGTCGGGTAGACATACACACTGGCGTCTACCTTGTCGGGTAGACATACACACTGGCGTCTACCTTGTCGGGTAGACATACACACTGGCGTCTACCTTGTCGGGTAGACATACACACTGGCGTCTACCTTGTCGGGTAGACATACACACTGGCGTCTACCTTGTCGGGTAGACATACACACTGGCGTCTACCTTGTCGGGTAGACATACACACTGGCGTCTACCTTGTCGGGTAGACATACACACTGGCGTCTACCTTGTCGGGTAGACATACACACTGGCGTCTACCTTGTCGGGTAGACATACACACTGGCGTCTACCTTGTCGGGTAGACATACACACTGGCGTCTACCTTGTCGGGTAGACATACACACTGGCGTCTACCTTGTCGGGTAGACATACACACTGGCGTCTACCTTGTCGGGTAGACATACACACTGGCGTCTACCTTGTCGGGTAGACATACACACTGGCGTCTACCTTGTCGGGTAGACATACACACTGGCGTCTACCTTGTCGGGTAGACATACACACTGGCGTCTACCTTGTCGGGTAGACATACACACTGGCGTCTACCTTGTCGGGTAGACATACACACTGGCGTCTACCTTGTCGGGTAGACATACACTACTACCTTGTCGGGTAGGCGTCTACCTTGTCGGGTAGACATACACACTGGCGTCTACCTTGTCGGGTAGACATACACACAGGCGTCTACCTTGTCGGGTAGACATACACACTGGCGTCTACCTTGTCGGGTAGACATACACACTGGCGTCTACCTTGTCGGGTAGACATACACACTGGCGTCTACCTTGTCGGGTAGACATACACACTGGCGTCTACCTTAGACATCTGGGTCTAGACATACACACTGGCGTCTACCTTGTCGGGTAGACATACACACTGGCGTCTACCTTGTCGGGTAGACATACACACTGGCGTCTACCTTGTCGGGTAGACATACACACTGGCGTCTACTTGTCTAGACATACACACTGGCGTCTACCTTGTCGGGTAGACATACACACTGGCGTCTACCTTGTCGGGTAGACATACACACTAGCGTCTACCTTGTCGGGTAGACATACACACTGGCGTCTACCTTGTCGGGTAGACATACACACTGGCGTCTACCTTGTCGGGTAGACATACACACTGGCGTCTACCTTGTCGGGTAGACATACACACTGGCGTCTACCTTGTCGGGTAGACATACACACTGGCGTCTACCTTGTCGGGTAGACATACACACTGGCGTCTACCTTGTCGGGTAGACATTGTCTCGGGTAGACATACACACTGGCGTCTACCTTGTCGGGTAGACATACACACTGGCGTCTACCTTGTCGGGTAGACATACACACTGGCGTCTACCTTGTCGGGTAGACATACACACTGGCGTCTACCTTGTCGGGTAGACATACACACTGGCGTCTACCTTGTCGGGTAGACATACACACTGGCGTCTACCTTGTCGGGTAGACATACACACTGGCGTCTACCTTGTCGGGTAGACATACACACTGGCGTCTACCTTGTCGGGTAGACATACACACTGGCGTCTACCTTGTCGGGTAGACATACACACTGGCGTCTACCTTGTCGGGTAGACATACACACTGGCGTCTACCTTGTCGGGTAGACATACACACTGGCGTCTACCTTGTCGGGTAGACATACACACTGGCGTCTACCTTGTCGGGTAGACATACACACTGGCGTCTACCTTGTCGGGTAGACATACACACTGGCGTCTACCTTGTCGGGTAGACATACACACTGGCGTCTACCTTGTCGGGTAGACATACACACTGGCGTCTACCTTGTCGGGTAGACATACACACTGGCGTCTACCTTGTCGGGTAGACATACACACTGGCGTCTACCTTGTCGGGTAGACATACACACTGGCGTCTACCTTGTCGGGTAGACATACACACTGGCGTCTACCTTGTCGGGTAGACATACACACTGGCGTCTACCTTGTCGGGTAGACATACACACTGGCGTCTACCTTGTCGGGTAGACATACACACTGGCGTCTACCTTGTCGGGTAGACATACACACTGGCGTCTACCTTGTCGGGTAGACATACACACTGGCGTCTACCTTGTCGGGTAGACATACACACTGGCGTCTACCTTGTCGGGTAGACATACACACTGGCGTCTACCTTGTCGGGTAGACATACACACTGGCGTCTACCTTGTCGGGTAGACATCGGGTCGGGTAGACATACACACTGGCGTCTACCTTGTCGGGTAGACATACACACTGGCGTCTACCTTGTCGGGTAGACATACCTTGTCGGGTAGACATACACATTGGCCTCTACCTTGACTGGTAGACATACACACTGGCGTCTACCTTGTCGGGTAGACATACACACTGGCGTCTACCTTGTCGGGTAGACATACACACTGGTCGGGTCTACTGGCGTCTACCTTGTCGGGTAGACATACACACTGGCGTCTACCTTGTCGGGTAGACATACACACTGGCGTCTACCTTGTCGGGTAGACATACACACTGGCGTCTACCTTGTCGGGTAGACATACACACTGGCGTCTACCTTGTCGGGTAGACATACACACTGTCGTCTACCTTGTCGGGTAGACATACACACTGGCGTCTACCTTGTCGGGTAGACATACACACTGGCGTCTACCTTGTCGGGTAGACATACACACTGGCGTCTACCTTGTCGGGTAGACATACACACTGGCGTCTACCTTGTCGGGTAGACATACACACTGGCGTCTACCTTGTCGGGTAGACATACACACTGGCGTCTACCTTGTCGGGTAGACATACACACTGGCGTCTACTTTCTCGGGTAGACATACACACTGGCGTCTACCTTGTCGGGTAGACATACACACTGGCGTCTACCTTGTCGGGTAGACATACACACTGGCGTCTACCTTGTCGGGTAGACATACACACTGGCGTCTACCTTGTCGGGTAGACATACACACTGGCGTCTACCTTGTCGGGTAGACATACACACTGGCGTCTACCTTGTCGGGTAGACATACACACTGGCGTCTACCTTGTCGGGTAGACATACACACTACCTTGTCGGGTAGACATACACACTGGCGTCTACCTTGTCGGGTAGACAAACACACTCGGGTAGACATACACACATGCGTCTACCTTGTCGGGTAGACATACACACTGGCGTCTACCTTGTCGGGTAGACATACACACTGGCGTCTACCTTGTCGGGTAGACATACACACTGGCGTCTACCTTGTCGGGTAGACATACACACTGGCGTCTACCTTGTCGGGTAGACATACACACTGGCGTCTACCTTGTCGGGTAGACATACACACTGGCGTCTACCTTGTCGGGTAGACATACACACTGGCGTCTACCTTGTCGGGTAGACATACACACTGGCGTCTACCTTGTCGGGTAGACATACACACTGGCGTCTACCTTGTCGGGTAGACATACACACTGGCGTCTACCTTGTCGGGTAGACATACACACTGGCGTCTACCTTGTCGGGTGGACGTCTACCTTGTCGGGTAGACATACACACTTGTCTACCTTGTCGGGTAGACATACACACTGGCGTCTACCTTGTCGGGTAGACATACACACTGGCGTCTACCTTGTCGGGTAGACATACACACTGGCGTCTACCTTGTTGACATACACACTGGGTAGACATACACACTGGCGTCTACCTTGTCGGGTAGACATACACACTGGCGTCTACCTTGTCGGGTAGACATACACACTGGCGTCTACCTTGTCGGGTAGACATACACACTGGCGTCTACCTTGTCGGGTAGACATACACACTGGCGTCTACCTTGTCGGGTAGACATACACACTGGCGTCTACCTTGTCGGGTAGACATACACACTGGCGTCTACCTTGTCGGGTAGACATACACACTGGCGTCTACCTTGTCGGGTAGACATACACACTGGCGTCTACCTTGTCGGGTAGACATACACACTGGCGTCTACCTTGTCGGGTAGACATACACACTGGCGTCTACCTTGTCGGGTAGACATACACACTGGCGTCTACCTTGTCGGGTAGACATACACACTGGCGTCTACCTTGTCGGGTAGACATACACACTGGCGTCTACCTCGTCGGGTAGACATACACACTGGCGTCTACCTCGTCGGGTAGACATACACACTGGCGTCTACCTCGTCGGGTAGACATGCATACTGGCGTCTACCTCGTCGGGTAGACATGCACACTGGCGTCTACCTTGTCGGGTAGACATACACACTGGCGTCTACCTTGTCGGGTAGACATACACACTGGCGTCTACCTTGTCGGGTAGACATACACACTGGCGTCTACCTTGTCGGGTAGACATACACACTGGCGTCTACCTTGTCGGGTAGACATACACACTGGCGTCTACCTTGTCGGGTAGACATACACACTGGCGTCTACCTTGTCGGGTAGACATACACACTGGCGTCTACCTTGTCGGGTAGACATACACACTGTCGGGTAGACATACACACTGGTAGTGGCGTTACCTCGTCGGCTAGACATACACACTGGCGTCTACCTTGTCGGGTAGACATACACACTGGCGTCTACCTTGTCGGGTAGACATACACACTGGCGTCTACCTTGTCGGGTAGTACTACACACTGGCGTCTACCTTGTCGGGTAGACATACACACTGGCGTCTACCTTGTCGGGTAGACATACACACTGGCGTCTACCTTGTCGGGTAGACATACACACTGGCGTCTACCTTGTCGGGTAGACATACACACTGGCGTCTACCTTGTCGGGTAGACATACACACTGGCGTCTACCTTGTCGGGTAGACATACACACTGGCGTCTACCTTGTCGGGTAGACATACACACTGGCGTCTACCTTGTCGGGTAGACATACACACTGGCGTCTACCTTGTCGGGTAGACATACACACTGGCGTCTACCTTGTCGGGTAGACATACACACTGGCGTCTACCTTGTCGGGTAGACATACACACTGGCGTCTACCTTGTCGGGTAGACATACACACTGGCGTCTACCTTGTCGGGTAGACATACACACTGGCGTCTACCTTGTCGGGTAGACTGGGTAGACATACACACTGGCGTCTACCTTGTCGGGTAGACATACACACTGGCGTCTACCTTGTCGGGTAGACATACACACTGGCGTCTACCTTGTCGGGTAGACATACACACTGGCGTCTACCTTGTCGGGTAGACATACACACTGGCGTCTACCTTGTCGGGTAGACATACACACTGGCGTCTACCTTGTCGGGTAGACATACACACTGGCGTCTACGTTGTCGGGTAGACATTGTCTACCTTGTCGGGTAGACATACACACTGGCGTCTACCTTGTCGGGTAGACATACATACTGGCGTCTACCTTGTCGGGTAGACATACACACTGGCGTCTACCTTGTCGTTTAGACATACACACTGGCGTCTACCTTGTCGGGTAGACATACACACTGGCGTCTACCTTGTCGGGTAGACATACACACTGGCGTCTACCTTGTCGGGTAGACATACACACTGGCGTCTACCTTGTCGGGTAGACATACACACTGGTGTCTACCTTGTCGGGTAGACATACACACTGGCGGGTAGACATACACACTGGCGTCTACCTTGTCGGGTAGACATACACACTGGCGTCTACCTTGTCGGGTAGACATACACACTGGCGTCTACCTTGTCGGGTAGACATACACACTGGCGTCTACCTTGTCGGGTAGACATACACACTGGCGTCTACCTTGTCGGGTAGACATACACACTGGCGTCTACCTTGTCGGGTAGACATACACACTGGCGTCTACCTTGTCGGGTAGACATACACACTGGCGTCTACCTTGTCGGGTAGACATACACACTGGCGTCTACCTTGTCGGGTAGACATACACACTGGCGTCTACCTTGTCGGGTAGACATACACACTGGCGTCTACCTTGTCGGGTAGACATACACACTGGCGTCTACCTTGTCGGGTAGACATACACACTGGCGTCTACCTTGTCGGGTAGACATACACACTGGCGTCTACCTTGTCGGGTAGACATACACACTGGCGTCTACCTTGTCGGGTAGACATACACACTGGCGTCTACCTTGTCGGGTAGACATACACACTGGCGTCTACCTTGTCGGGTAGACATACACACTGGCGTCTACCTTGTCTTGTCGGGTAGACATACACACTGGCGTCTACCTTGTCGGGTAGACATACACACTGGCGTCTACCTTGTCGGGTAGACATACACACTGGCGTCTACCTTGTCGGGTAGACATACACACTGGCGTCTACCTTGTCGGGTAGACATACACACTGGCGTCTACCTTGTCCACACTGGCGTCTACCTTGTCGGGTAGACATACACACTGGCGTCTACCTTGTCGGGTAGACATACACACTGGCGTCTACCTTGTCGGGTAGACATACACACTGGCGTCTACCTTGTCGGGTAGACATACACACTGGCGTCTACCTTGTCGGGTAGACATACACACTGGCGTCTACCTTGTCGGGTAGACATACACACTGGCGTCTACCTTGTCGGGTAGACATACACACTGGCGTCTACCTTGTCGGGTAGACATACACACTGGCGTCTACCTTGTCGGGTAGACATACACACTGGCGTCTACCTTGTCGGGTAGACATACACACTGGCGTCTACCTTGTCGGGTAGACATACACACTGACATACACACTGGCGTCTACCTTGTCGGGTAGACATACACACTGGCGTCTACCTTGTCGGGTAGACATACACACTGGCGTCTACCTTGTCGGGTAGACATACACACTGGCGTCTACCTTGTCGGGTAGACATACACACTGGCGTCTACCTTGTCGGGTAGACATACACACTGGCGTCTACCTTGTCGGGTAGACATACACACTGGCGTCTACCTTGTCGGGTAGACATACACACTGGCGTCTACCTTGTCGGGTAGACATACACACTGGCGTCTACCTTGTCGGGTAGACATACACACTGGCGTCTACCTTGTCGGGTAGACATACACACTGGCGTCTACCTTCGGGTAGACATCTGGGGTAGACATACACACTGGCGTCTACCTTGTCGGGTAGACATACACACTGGCGTCTACCTTGTCGGGTAGACATACACACTGGCGTCTACCTTGTCGGGTAGACATACACACTGGCGTCTACCTTGTCGGGTAGACATACACACTGGCGTCTACCTTGTCGGGTAGACATACACACTGGCGTCTACCTTGTCGGGTAGACATACACACTGGCGTCTACCTTGTCGGGTAGACATACACACTGGCGTCTACCTTGTCGGGTAGACATACACACTGGCGTCTACCTTGTCGGGTAGACATACACACTGGCGTCTACCTTGTCGGGTAGACATACACACTGGCGTCTACCTTGTCGGGTAGACATACACACTGGCGTCTACCTTGTCGGGTAGACATACACACTGGCGTCTACCTTGTCGGGTAGACATACACACTGGCGTCTACCTTGTCGGGTAGACATACACACTGGCGTCTACCTTGTCGGGTAGACATACACACTGGCGTCTACCTTGTCGGGTAGACATACACACTGGCGTCTACCTTGTCGGGTAGACATACACACTGGCGTCTACCTTGTCGGGTAGACATACACACTGGCGTCTACCTTGTCGGGTAGACATACACACTGGCGTCTACCTTGTCGGGTAGACATACACACTGGCGTCTACCTTGTCGGGTAGACATACACACTGGCGTCTACCTTGTCGGGTAGACATACACACTGGCGTCTACCTTGTCGGGTAGACATACACACTGGCGTCTACCTTGTCGGGTAGACATACACACTGGCGTCTACCTTGTCGGGTAGACATACACACTGGCGTCTACCTTGTCGGGTAGACATACACACTGGCGTCTACCTTGTCGGGTAGACATACACACTGGCGTCTACCTTGTCGGGTAGACATACACACTGGCGTCTACCTTGTCGGGTAGACATACACACTGGCGTCTACCTTGTCGGGTAGACATACACACTGGCGTCTACCTTGTCGGGTAGACATACACACTGGCGTCTACCTTGTCGGGTAGACATACACACTCGGGTAGACATACACACTGGGTCTACCTTGTCGGGTAGACATACACACTGGCGTCTACCTTGTCGGGTAGACATACACACTGGCGTCTACCTTGTCGGGTAGACATACACACTGGCGTCTACCTTGTCGGGTAGACATACACACTGGCGTCTACCTTGTCGGGTAGACATACACACTGGCGTCTACCTTGTCGGGTAGACATACACACTGGCGTCTACCTTGTCGGGTAGACATACACACTGGCGTCTACCTTGTCGGGTAGACATACACACTGGCGTCTACCTTGTCGGGTAGACATACACACTGGCGTCTACCTTGTCGGGTAGACATACACACTGGCGTCTACCTTGTCCACACTGGCGTCTACCGTGTCGGGTAGACATACACACTGGCGTCTACCTTGTCGGGTAGACATACACACTGGCGTCTACCTTGTCGGGTAGACATACACACTGGCGTCTACCTTGTCGGGTAGACATACACACTGGCGTCTACCTTGTCGGGTAGACATACACACTGGCGTCTACCTTGTCGGGTAGACATACACACTGGCGTCTACCTTGTCGGGTAGACATACACACTGGCGTCTACCTTGTCGGGTAGACATACACACTGGCGTCTACCTTGTCGGGTAGACATACACACTGGCGTCTACCTTGTCGGGTAGACATACACACTGGCGTCTACCTTGTCGGGTAGACATACACACTGGCGTCTACCTTGTCGGGTAGACATACACACTGGCGTCTACCTTGTCGGGTAGACATACACACTGGCGTCTACCTTGTCGGGAAGACATACACACTGGTGACTACCTTGTCGGGTCTACCTTGTCTACCTTGTCGGGTAGACATACACACTGGCGTCTACCTTGTCGGGTAGACATACACACTGGCGTCTACCTTGTCGGGTAGACATACACACTGGCGTCTACCTTGTCGGGTAGACATACACACTGGCGTCTACCTTGTCGGGTAGACATACACACTGGCGTCTACCTTGTCGGGTAGACATACACACTGGCGTCTACCTTGTCGGGTAGACATACACACTGGCGTCTACCTTGTCGGGTAGACATACACACTGGCGTCTACCTTGTCGGGTAGACATACACACTGGCGTCTACCTTGTCGGGTAGACATACACACTGGCGTCTACCTTGTCGGGTAGACATACACACTGGCGTCTACCTTGTCGGGTAGACATACACACTGGCGTCTACCTTGTCGGGTAGACATACACACTGGCGTCTACCTTGTCGGGTAGACATACACACTGGCGTCTACCTTGTCGGGTAGACATACACACTGGCGTCTACCTTGTCGGGTAGACATACACACTGGCGTCTACCTTGTCGGGTAGACATACACACTGGCGTCTACCTTGTCGGGTAGACATACACACTGGCGTCTACCTTGTCGGGTAGACATACACACTGGCGTCTACCTTGTCGGGTAGACATACACACTGGCGTCTACCTGAAGCTTTAACACTATGATATATATTTTTTCCTCTGTGACTCATCCTAATTGTTTATTTATTTTTAGTTGTTGATATCTCATGCAAATTGATCTCAGGTCTACCTGTATTTACGTTTTATATATAAAGAAAATCTCAGTAATAATCAATTATAATATGTGAGTTTGTTTAGGAGTCTGGTATAAATAACTGTTTCTGCTGCTGGTGTGTTTGTAATGTATCAGACAAGACGAAAGTTTTCTTAACATTCTTCATGGAACAGGTAAAACTTATTAAAGTGACTCATAACTATGATAAAGCTGTGAGGTTTTGATAATTAAAGCCAATGTTTCTGCAGAGGTCATATAGCAACAGTCACAATGTTTCTGCAGAGGTCATATAGCAACAGTCACAATGTTTCTGCAGAGGTCATATAGCAACAGTCACAATGTTTCTGCAGAGGTCATATAGCAACAGTCACAATGTTTCTGCAGAGGTCATATAGCAACAGTCACAATGTTTCTGCAGAGGTCATATAGCAACAGTCACAATGTTTCTGCAGAGGTCATATAACAACAGTCACAATGTTTCTGCAGAGGTCATATAGCAACAGTCACAATGTTTCTGCAGAGGTCATATAACAACAGTCACAATGTTTCTGCAGAGGTCATATAGCAACAGTCACAATGTTTCTGCAGAGGTCATATAGCAACATATAGCAACAGTCACAATGTTTCTGCAGAGGTCATATAGCAACAGTCACAATGTTTCTGCAGAGGTCATATAGCAACAGTCACAATGTTCCTGCAGAGGTCATATAGCAACAGTCACAATATACATATTTCTAGGAATTTTAAAGGATAAATCAATTAAGTATTTTGGGTATTTTAGATATTTCATAAATGCTCAAGATTTCTTGGTCTAAGACGCTGAGCTGCTAATACCTGAACTTCTCAAAAACCAAGATCAATATACAGAAAGTTTAACTATCATGATGTGAAGAATAATAGTTCACATAAGAGCAATTATTTGATGGTTTTGTGTACATTTTGAATTTAAAATCACAGTTACCTTTAATAAATAAGACATCTAAAGAAGACAATGAGTTATTTTGTTCAAATTCAACAGTAAAATTTACGGAATGAACTACACTGTTTAATTCAACAAGGAAATGGCTTATGTCCGTATTGTTCGGCACTAAACACAAAAATGGTTTATATCCGTATTGTTCGGCACTAAACACAAAAATGGTTTATATCCGTATTGTTCGGCACTAAACATAAAAATGGTTTATATCCGTATTGTTCGGCACTAAACACAAAAATGGTCTATATCCGTATTGTTCGGCACTAAACACAAAAATGGCTTATGTCCGTATTGTTCGGCACTAAACACAAAAATTAACATATCTTTTCCACTTAGTTCTTCTGGGAAGGATTTTTGTTACGCAGTCTTGTTTCAAAATACTTGGAAAATATGACATGTACAGATTGCAAGGGACAGATGAAAGAGGATTTCCATTTGCCATACATAACTTTTGAGTGTAAAACTCCACTAAACATAACCTTTGAATCAACAATACTAAGTTTAATAAGTTCAATTATTATTATTTTTATTATTATTATTATTATTATTATTATGAAAACCAAGCGCTAAACCCGCTAGAGTCCATCATTTCATTGACTGTCTTACCCTCTAGTTCACTTACCCACTGCACCTCATGTGTAGTCCCCTTTATGGAAGTTTGGCTTCTCCTTCTCGTACTGCTTCACTCTCCATTGTTAACTCTACTCTGTATTGGAAACACAAACGCATTGGAGAATTTTGTGTGATATCTCTTATATCCGAACTGTTCAAGGTGAATACGAGGTCCAGCCTGGTTGCTTCATAGTCTCCTCTCTCACTGGTTGTGTCCCTAACAGGTTAGTACATGACGTTTTTCTGTATCTTGGCTCTCCATGTTTCTGTTCCCCCATCTGGCTCCAGATTCTCCCAGTCATTCCCCTTATGGTTGAAATCCCCCAAGATAAGTATCTTGCCCTGCTCATGTAGGCCCTTCTGGAAACTTCGGCTAGTGTGTCCACCATCACTCGGTTGCTCTCATCGTATTCCCGTCTTGGCCTCCTACTATTCAGTGGCAGGTTATACATCACTGCTATCACCATTTTTGGGGCCCCTGTATGAAGTGTTCCTACTATTTAGTCATCCGCTCCTCCTCTGACTGGTCCTTCAATCTCCTCAAAACTACTTCTTCCCATCTGTTCCCCCCTTGTTTTTCCTCAGGATCTGATATCCAGACAGGAAGAGAGCATCTGTTATCACTTATGTGAGCATTGTCTCTGTGATTCTTATGATGTCTGGCGAAGCCTCAGTGATTATTTCCTGCCACTCCTCATTCTTATTTGTAATTCTATCTGCGATGGTGTGCCATACTTTCTGCTTCCTTTCTAGAGCTGTATTCTGGGAGGTGGGATGGGTTATTTCTGGTTTTGAGTGTGGAAGGCAGGTCTGGTTGTTTTGGTAGTCTTCTTGTGTGACAGTATTAGTGCATGGGGGGAGGGGGGTAACCTGTAAGTGTGGAGTGTGGCTCGGCTCTGGTTATTGTGTCTAGTTAGTATGGGATAGAAGGGTAGAGTAGATGTGGTGGGTGGTTCTGTGGGTGGTTGTGCTTGCTGTTATTTTAGAGGCTGTGCTTCATTATCTATCAGTACCTGCCCTGCCCCCCCTTCCTGCTTCTGGTACCTTCTTACTCTTGTTCCCTTTCTTCTTGTGTTCTGTTGCAGTCAACAGAACATAACATTTTTAACAATGGTTTCCCCTGTAGGATTTTGTTTTGTTCCCTTTCTGACCTGAATGTCAATTTGATTGGGCAGTTCTTTTCCCTCGAATACTACCCAAGTCTCTAAAAAATTGTCAGTTGGGTCGTGTCCTCTCCTGTAACCGCAATGATTCTCTCAATCTCTTACCTTTTCCTGTCTTCTTTCATCATAGGTCTTCCCCTCCACCCATGAATAATGACAGTCCTCTCACTTTCCTCATCCCATTTTTTCCCTCCGTATCTCTGGGTCTGATTTAAGTATCTCCTTCGTTGTCTCCCTTACTATCTCCCAGATATCACAGTGGCCTGCTATTGTTTCCTCAAGGAACTTCTTTTCAATTTCCCATCCTTCAGTTCCCTCGCTTTCTGCTGTTGTTCCTCCACCCTTGCTTCTTCGTCCTGACTTGTGTGTGTGTTTGGGGGGTGTTAACATGTGTGGGGGTGCTTGTGTGTGTATGTAGCATGTTAGTGTGTGTGTTGGGTGTGTGTGTGTGTTGGGTGTGTGTGTGTGTGTGTGTGTGTGGGTGGGGTGTTAATGTGTGAGCGATTGTGAAAGTGTTATCATGTGTGGGGATGCTTGTGTGAGTATGTACGATGTTAGTGTGTGTGTTGGGTATATGTGTGTGTGTGTGTGTGTGTGTGTGTGTGTGTGTGTGTGTGTGTGTGTGTGTGTGTGTGTGTGTGTGCGTGTGTGTGTGTGTGTAGTCTGTGTGTGTAATGTGTGTGTATGTAGTGCGTGTGTGTAACGTGTGTGAAGTGTGTGCGTATGGTATGTGCGTGTAGTGAGTGCGTGCAGTGTGTGCGTGTGTAGTGCGTAAGTAGTGTGTGTGTGTAGTGTGTGTGTGAAGTGTGTGTGTGTGTGTGTGTAGTGTGTGTGTGTGTAGTGTGTGTGTGTGTGTAGTGTGTGTGTGTGTGTGTGTGTAGTGTGTGCGTGTAGTGTGTGTGTGTGTAGTGTGTGTGTGTGTAGTGTGTGTGTGTAGTGTGTGTGTGTAGTGTGTGTGTGTAGTGTGTGTGTGAAGTGCGTGTGTGTAGTGTGTGTCTGTAGTGTGTGCGTGTAGTGTTTGTACTCACCTATTTGTGATTGCAGGTGTCGATTCATAGCCCCTGGCCCCGCCTCTTCACTGATCGCTACTAAGTTCTCTCTCTTCCTGCTCCATGAGCTATATCAAACCTCGTCATGAAACTATGCATGGTTCATGCCTTCACTACGTAACTTTCCAGATTATTCCACTTGCTAACAACTCTGTGACTGAAGAAATACTTCCTAACATATCTTTGACTCAACTAAGTCTTCAACTTCTAATTGTGACCAGTTGTTTCTGTGACCCATCTCTGTAACATCCTGTCCCAGTCCACCTTGTTAATTCCTCGCAGTATTTTATAAGTCGTTATTATACTTTTATTGTACTGTACTGGTTTTCTGTGGTATTGTACTGTACTGGTATTCTGTGTTATTATACTGTACTGGTATTCTGTGGTATTGTACTGTACTGGTATTCTGTGTTATTATACTGTTCTGTTCTTCTGTGTTGCTGAACTATACTGGTCTTCTGTGTTGCTGTACTGTACTGGTCTTCTGTGTTATTGTACTGTACTGTACTGGTCTTCTGTGTTATTGTAGTGCACTGGTTTTCTGTGTTATTGTACTGTGCTGATCTTCTGTATTATTGTACAGTACTGGTATTCTGTGTTATTGTAGTGTACTGGTTTTCTGTGGTATTGTACTGTACTGGTATTCTGTGTTATTATACTGTTCTGTTCTTCTGTGTTGCTGAACTATCCTGGTCTTCTGTGTTGCTGTACTGTACTGATCTTCTGTGTTATTGTACTGTACTGTACTGGTATACAGTGTTATTGTGCGGTACTGGTCTTCTGTGTTGTTGTACTGAACCGGTCTTCTGTGTTATTGTACTGTACTGTACTGGTCTTCTGTGTTATTGTAGTGCACTGGTTTTCTGTGTTATTGTACTGTGCTGATCTTCTGTATTATTGTACAGTACTGGTATTCTGTGTTATTGTAGTGTACTGGTTTTCTGTGGTATTGTACTGTACTGATACTCTGTGTCATTGTGCAGTACTGGTCTTTTGTGTTGCTCTACTGTACAGGTCTTGTGTGTTATTGTACTGTACTGGATTTCTGTGTTATTGTAGTATACTGGTCTTCTGTATTATTGTACAGTACTGGTCTTTTGTGTTATAGCACTGTGCTGGTCTTCTGTGTTATTGTACTGTACGTTGTCCAGAGAAGGACAACGGGAAAAGAGGGGGTACTGGCAGGAAACATGGCCTGCCCTGCAACATCTACAGACACAAGGATGGAGAACCACAACTGGGAGGTTTCAAGGGAGAGGAAATGTACCCACCGGAGAATGTACTGTTGGACAAGGTACCAGATGAAGCAGCTAAGAAAACCTGGTTGAGATGGAGTGGAACTAAGGCGATTGAGAACCCTCGTAGATTTTTTTCAAAGGGGCCTGGACCACGCTCAGCAGCAGAGACACCAATGATGGTATGTTGAAACACCTTCCCTTTAGACCTTTGGCAGATAAAATAGACTTAAAGGAAAGAATAACTGGGGAAGAATAAGTTGATAGTCAAGAAGCCGCATAGTGGCCAGAGAGTGCAGAGAACACTAGTCCACATTATGAAGGAATCTATCCTTAAACTTAATACAGTCTACAGGCAAAGGATAGGAACAGCAATAAGAGCTTCTGTGAGCATCGCTGTAGCAGAAATTTTGGTACATTGCACTTTGGAAAGGGACGAAGAGAAGGATACATAGATAACATGAGATACATAGGTAACATTTTCTGTGTGATAACAGGGGGAGACGAAAGGGTGCAAGAATTAAAATCTTAGGCAAACAGAGCACACCCATCCCTGAAATTCACTTCAAAACACAGCAGTGCAAGTATGCCATTCCTGGATACAGTGATTTACCTGAATAAGGAGAGAGAAATACACAGCAAAACCTATTACAAACCAGGAAATGCCCATCAATACTTGCTATGGACATCATCGCACCCAAGAAACTTGAAGCAATCACTACCCTACTCCTTAGCATTAAGGATCAAACGAATTTGCAGCGAAGATAACTGTTTTGAAAACTCCCTAAAAAAAATGTGGAATTTCTTCAAGTCCAGGGGATACCCAGAGGACTGTCTTAAGCTTGCAGAACGAAAACTCTGGCACCGAAAAACAGAGAGGCAAACACAAGGAGCATTCTACCATCCTTGTACAGTCAACCATTTTTCGGAGAAATCAAGACACAGCTAAAGGAGCTGTGGACATGGATCAATGAAGAATTCTAATAAACATCTTGGATAGAGCACTTTCCTGATGAACCCCGATGATCGCCTGGAGGAAGGATGAGTCTCTAAGGGACAGACTTGTGAGAACAGAATTTCCGAGGAAGAAGAAGCAGTGAGGACGGATCTGGAAACACTTGAGGGTAGGGTACTACACACAAAAAACTATACTTTTCAGAATAGACCGTATATGGTGAAACAGAGTGAACCCCAATTTCCAATGGGCTAAATGTGTAGAACGGACTATCACAGTTTACCCTCAAAATGGAAAGAGAAAATGAATGCTAACATTGGTATACTCTCGCCTACATAAAGGTACGTTAATTTTAGACGTTCCCGGCATACCCTGCTTTCGACATGGGCTGACAGGATCTTAGAATGGCGAAACGTGAAGGACAGGTGTTGCGAACACTGGTCTAATGTCACTCAAATTCTCATAAGGGCCAGTTACATAATGAGCAATCAGAGATTTTTGTATAGCATCCTAGCTTAAGATTGTGCGCAACTGACACTACTAAACAGATATCGACTTTGTACATTGCACCTATTTACTTCGTCACAGATGGGCAAAATCTCAGATGGGTGAAACGTGCAAGACACGTATGGAGAACCTTGGTCTAATGTCATCAAATCCTTATGTGGACCCGTTCCAAAGTGAGCAATCCAGGGATTTTTGTATAACATCCTTGCTTAAGATTGTGTACAATTGGCTCTACTAAACAGCTGCCGAAGTTGTATATTCCATCACTTGAATTATTTAAGACATTCCTATCATGTTTGATGAGAGAGGATTCAATTATGTTCCTTTCTGTAATGAAAATATTGGGTGCAATGACCTGGTCTGCTGCCCACCCCAGCGGATGATTGCAAGTACTAAAATGCATAAAAAATTGCATTCAGCTCCTGAGCCTTCTGTACTGAGTACTGATGTTGGGCTAATATGATTTCTGTTGTTTGGATTAAGTTTCACTCTCACAACTAGTAATGTTAATTAAATAGATCTAGCTAAGCCGTTTTGTATCTTGGGAAAAAACATACTGACCTCACTCAAAATACCTTTAATATCTGCAAAGGGATGGTCTATGGTACCTTACTCCATCCAGTGCTTCTTAACTGCCCTCTACGATTTATGAAAGCATTTAGCGATCTTAGTAATGAATCAGACCTTGCATCTTATGAAAGCCGATAAATCTAACAAGTTTGTCATTTTAGATGGAGCTGAATATTCTGATAAAATGAACAGGTTACTAAGGAATAATGGAAGGTACGAACCTCTAAGAACGCTCTCGAACACATCAACTCACTTCATTGTACGACTTAAAAAGTTATTGAAGGGGAATGATGAATTAAATGTCTGTTAGCCAGGACGACAACTCTACCGTATCTTTATAATTTAATTACAGCCCATAAACCAGTAACCCAGGCTGTCCTATTATAAGTTCAGGAGGCTCGGCTGCATGCATTCTGTCCAAATGGCTAGTTAAGCTTCTAACTCTTACGGTCGGAAAGATTTCAGATGCTCATATTAAGAATATCGTCACCTTACAGAAAGACTCCAAAAATTAAATCCATCACATAAGTTTACTCTTGTACATTTTGATATCACAGCATTATTAACTAGAATCCTTGTCTTTGATTTGCTCATGTATCTAGAAGAACTAAAAACTTCTTCATGTCCTACCCCACTAACATAATTATTGAATTCATTAAGCTGTGTGTGATGGACTACAAGTTCGTAATTGAAGGTAAATACTATGATCAAAAACAAGTCATGGCCTAGAGAAATCTGCTTAGTCTATTAATCATCAACTTGTATATGGAATTGTATGTGACTAGAATCCTTAAAGATACTTCCAAGTAAAGTCAAGTAGTTCAGATACGTAGACGATATTCTGTGTAGCCTAGAGAACTCGATATTGATGAGTTCTGTCCTAGACTCAGTGATTTTGTACCATCAGTTAAGTTTATAACAGAGCACGAAGTAGATAACAAATTGCCTTCTTAGATGTTTTAATCCATCTGTTGACAAGAAATTTAAATTTACAGCAAATCAACTGTTTCATCACACACATTCACTGTTATTCCAATCATGAATCATAGGTTAAAAGGTGTGTTTTTCTGACGTTGTTCTTGAGACCTTTACTTATTTGTAGACCGGAATATTTGGATGATGAAATTAATAAGATATTCAACATAGTCACTAAACTGAAATATTCTAGGGATTTTGTTGAGATGGCATTACTGACAGCCAAGAAGACTTTCTACACCACTGAACCCAGGGAAGTACCTTCCAGGAAAACTATATTGGTTTTGCCTTACAATGAGAATATGGCTGGTCTGTTTGATGCAATAAAAAAAGCTGAAAATACTGTCTTCATGAACATGGGGACAATGCAGCAGTTGATTAAGAATGTTCCATCCAACATTGTTGATGGTGAATATCAAAATGGTATTCAATACCGACAAGTTGGTATGAAAGACACAAAGACAACATTTAGGCATCTTTATTCCGAAACGTTTCACATACACAGTAAGAGAAACGTTTCAGAGTATGAAACAGAATTCTTTTCCAGCCTGAGGGACTGACATCCTTCAAGGGTGATGGACTGATTACATCGTCTTCACATCTCTACTGCCCCTGCCTACTTGCTGTACTCGATTAGAGAAACTTACTGTGTTGGCGAAACGTTTTGGAATAAAGATGCCTAAATGTTGCCTATGTGTCTTACCAGCATTGTTGATTGTGCTCACAATGTCCCAGGCACACAATGCTTTCTTTCGTATGTCGGGCAGAAATCAGATTAGCCCAACATCAGAACTCGGCATGAACGGCTAAGGAATCAAATGCAGTCTTTAATCACATTTGTATTAGCAATCATCCGATGGGGTGGGCAGCAGTTAAGGTCATTGCACCCAATACAACCGTTATGGAAAGGAACATAACTGAAACCTCTCTTATCAAACAAGATAAGTATACCTCATATAATTAAAGTAATGGAATGTGCAAATTCGACAGCTATGTAGTAGAGTCAGTTGTGCACAGTCTTAAGAAAGGATGCTTTACAAAATTTCCAGCTTGTTCACAAAGTAAAGGGTTCACGTAAGGATTTGGTGATATTAAACCAATGTTCTCCATACCTGCCTTGCACATTTCAAACATCCGAGATCCTGCCCATCTGTGAGGAAGTACTCTGTAGTGCTACATATTGTATAGTGCACTGTATAGTGCTACTGCATAGTGCACTGTATAGTGCTACTGCATAGTGCACTGTATAGTGCTACTGCATAGTGCACTGTATAGTGCTACTGCATAGTGCACCGTATAGTGCTACTGCATAGTGCACTGTATAGTGCTACTGCATAGTGCACTGTATAGTGCTACTGCATAGTGCACTGTATAGTGCTACTGCATAGTGCACTGTATAGTGCTACTGCATAGTGCACTGTATAGTGCTACTGCATAGTGCACTGTATAGTGCTACTGCATAGTGCACCGTATAGTGCTACTGCATAGTGCACTGTATAGTGCTACTGCATAGTGCACTGTATAGTGCTACTGCATAGTGCACTGTATAGTGCTACACACTGAGTAGTGGTACACACTGTGTAGTGGTACACACTGAGTAGTGGTACACACTGTGTAGTGCTACACACTGAGTAGTGCTACACACTGTGTAGTGCTACACACTGTGTAGTGCTACACACTGAGTAGTGCTACACACTGAGTAGTGCTACACACTGTGTAGTGCTACACACTGTGTAGTGCTACACACTGAGTAGTGCTACACACTGTGTAGTGCTACACACTGTGTAGTGCTACACACTGAGTAGTGGTACACACTGAGTAGTGGTACACACTGAGTAGTGCTACACACTGAGTAGTGCTACACACTGTGTAGTGGTACACACTGAGTAGTGGTACACACTGTGTAGTGCTACACACTGAGTAGTGGTACACACTGAGTAGTGCTACACACTGTGTAGTGCTACACACTGAGTAGTGCTACACACTGTGTAGTGCTACACACTGTGTAGTGCTACACACTGTGTAGTGCTACACACTGTGTAGTGGTACACACTGAGTAGTGGTACACACTGTGTAGTGCTACACACTGTGTAGTGCTACACACTGTGTAGTGCTACCCACTGTGTAGTGCTACACACTGTGTAGTGCTACACACTGTGTAGTGGTACACACTGTGTAGCACTACACACTGTGTAGTGCTACACACTGTGTAGTGCTACACACTGTGTAGTGCTACACACTGTGTAGTGCTACACACTGTGTAGTGCTACCCACTGTGTAGTGCTACACACTGTGTAGTGCTACACACTGTGTAGTGCTACACACTGTGTAGTGCTACCCACTGTGTAGTGCTACACACTGTGTAGTGCTACACACTGTGTAGTGCTACACACTGAGTAGTGGTACACACTGAGTAGTGGTACACACTGAGTAGTGCTACACACTGAGTAGTGCTACACACTGTGTAGTGGTACACACTGAGTAGTGCTACACACTGAGTAGTGCTACACACTGTGTAGAGGTACACACTGAGTAGTGGTACACACTGTGTAGTGCTACACACTGAGTAGTGGTACACACTGAGTAGTGGTACACACTGTGTAGTGCTACACACTGTGTAGTGCTACACACTGTGTAGTGCTACCCACTGTGTAGTGCTACACACTGTGTAGTGCTACACACTGTGTAGTGCTACACACTGTGTAGTGCTACACACTGTGTAGTGCTACACACTGAGTAGTGGTACACACTGAGTAGTGGTACACACTGTGTAGTGGTACACACTGTGTAGTGCTACACACTGTGTAGTGCTACCCACTGTGTAGTGCTACACACTGTGTAGTGCTACACACTGTGTAGTGCTACCCACTGTGTAGTGCTACACACTGTGTAGTGCTACACACTGTGTAGTGCTACACACTGTGTAGTGCTACACACTGAGTAGTGGTACACACTGTGTAGTGGTACACACTGTGTAGTGGTACACACTGTGTAGTGCTACACACTGTACATTGATACACACTGTGTAGTGCTACACACTGAGTAGTGGTACACACTGTGTAGTGGTACACACTGTGTAGTGGTACACACTGTGTAGTGGTACACACTGTGTAGTGCTACACACTGTACATTGATACACACTGTACAGTGCATAAGAGTTGATGAAGTTAGTCAGTTACTTGTAATGGCGTCTCTGAATCACTGAACTGTTGGTAACACTGTCTCTACTGCAAGATGAGTTGGCTAGTGTTTTATCTAGAAGAAGAATTGGGAATTATTTTTTCTAGAAAAGATAAGTTGGGTATTGTCTTCTCTGGAGGAAGAATGGTAGAGTAATGCTCTATCTAGAGGAAGAATGGTAGAGTAATGCTCTCTCTGGAGGAAGAATGGTAGAGTAATGCTCTATCTAGAGGAAGAATGGTAGAGTAATGCTCTCTCTAGAGGAAGAATGGTAGAGTAATGCCCTCTCTGGAGGAAGAATGGTAGAGTAATGCCCTCTCTGGAGGAAGAATGGTAGAGTAATGCTCTCTCTGGAGGAAGAATGGTAGAGTAATGCCCTCTCTGGAGGAAGAATGGTAGAGTAATGCCCTCTCTGGAAGAAGAATGGTAGAGTAATGCTCTCTCTAGAGGAAGAATGGTAGAGTAATGCCCTCTCTGGAGGAAGAATGGTAGAGTAATGCCCTCTCTGGAGGAAGAATGGTAGAGTAATGCCCTCTCTGGAGGAAGAATGGTAGAGTAATGCCCTCTCTGGAGGAAGAATGGTAGAGTAATGCCCTCTCTGGAGGAAGAATGGTAGAGTAATGCCCTCTCTGGAGGAAGAATGGTAGAGTAATGCCCTCTCTGGAGGAAGAATGGTAGAGTAATGCTCTCTCTAGAGGGAGAATGGTAGAGTAATGCCCTCTCTGGAGGAAGAATGGTAGAGTAATGCCCTCTATGGAGGAAGAATGGTAGAGTAATGCTCTCTCTAGAGGAAGAATGGTAGAGTAATGCCCTCTCTGGAGGAAGAATGGTAGAGTAATGCTCTCTCTGGGGGAAGAATGGTAGAGTAATGCTCTCTCTGGAGGAAGAATGGTAGAGTAATGCCCTCTCTGGAGGAAGAATGGTAGAGTAATGCTCTCTCTGGGGGAAGAATGGTAGAGTAATGCTCTCTCTGGAGGAAGAATGGTAGAGTAATGCTCTCTCTGGGGGAAGAATGGTAGAGTAATGCTCTCTCTAGAGGAAGAATGGTAGAGTAATGCCCTCTCTGGAGGAAGAATGGTAGAGTAATGCTCTCTCTGGGGGAAGAATGGTAGAGTAATGCTCTCTCTGGAGGAAGAATGGTAGAGTAATGCTCTCTCTAGAGGAAGAATGGTAGAGTAATGCTCTCTCTGGAGGAAGAATGGTAGAGTAATGCCCTCTCTGGAGGAAGAATGGTAGAGTAATGCTCTCTCTGGAGGAAGAATGGTAGAGTAATGCTCTCTCTGGAGGAAGAATGGTAGAGTAATGCTCTCTCTAGAGGAAGAATGGTAGAGTAATGCCCTCTCTGGAGGAAGAATGGTAGAGTAATGCTCTCTCTGGAGGAAGAATGGTAGAGTAATGCTCTCTCTGGAGGAAGAATGGTAGAGTAATGCTCTCTCTAGAGAAAGAATGGTAGAGTAATGCCCTCTCTGGAGGAAGAATGGTAGAGTAATGCCCTCTCTGGAGGAAGAATGGTAGAGTAATGCCCTCTCTGGAGGAAGAATGGTAGAGTAATGCTCTCTCTAGAGGAAGAATGGTAGAGTAATGCCCTCTCTGGAGGAAGAATGGTAGAGTAATGCCCTCTCTGGAGGAAGAATGGTAGAGTAATGCTCTCTCTAGAGGAAGAATGGTAGAGTAATGCCCTCTCTGGAGGAAGAATGGTAGAGTAATGCTCTCTCTGGGGGAAGAATGGTAGAGTAATGCTCTCTCTGGAGGAAGAATGGTAGAGTAATGCCCTCTCTGGAGGAAGAATGGTAGAGTAATGCTCTCTCTGGGGGAAGAATGGTAGAGTAATGCTCTCTCTGGAGGAAGAATGGTAGAGTAATGCTCTCTCTGGGGGAAGAATGGTAGAGTAATGCTCTCTCTAGAGGAAGAATGGTAGAGTAATGCTCTCTCTGGAGGAAGAATGGTAGAGTAATGCTCTCTCTAGAGGAAGAATGGTAGAGTAATGCCCTCTCTGGAGGAAGAATGGTAGAGTAATGCTCTCTCTGGGGGAAGAATGGTAGAGTAATGCTCTCTCTGGAGGAAGAATGGTAGAGTAATGCTCTCTCTAGAGGAAGAATGGTAGAGTAATGCTCTCTCTGGAGGAAGAATGGTAGAGTAATGCCCTCTCTGGAGGAAGAATGGTAGAGTAATGCTCTCTCTGGAGGAAGAATGGTAGAGTAATGCTCTCTCTGGAGGAAGAATGGTAGAGTAATGCTCTCTCTAGAGGAAGAATGGTAGATTAATGCTATCTCTAGAGGAAGAATGGTAGAGTAATGCTCTCTCTGGAGGAAGAATGGTAGAGTAATGCTCTCTCTAGAGGAAGAATGGTAGAGTAATGCCCTCTCTGGAGGAAGAATGGTAGAGTAATGCTCTCTCTGGAGGAAGAATGGTAGAGTAATGCTCTCTCTGGAGGAAGAATGGTAGAGTAATGCTCTCTCTAGAGAAAGAATGGTAGAGTAATGCCCTCTCTGGAGGAAGAATGGTAGAGTAATGCCCTATCTGGAGGAAGAATGGTAGGGTAATGCTCTCTCTGGAGGAAGAATGGTAGAGTAATGCTCTCTCTGGAGGAAGAATGGTAGAGTAATGCTCTCTCTGGAGGAAGAATGGTAGAGTAATGCTCTCTCTGGAGGAAGAATGGTAGAGTAATGCTCTCTCTGGAGGAAGAATGGTAGAGTAATGCTCTCTCTAAATAACAAAAAAAGGCACAATACCGTGACTGGAACGATACACAAATAACCCGCACATAAAAGAGAGAAGCTTACGACGACGTTTCGGTCCGACTTGGACCATTGACAAAGTCACACTAACAGAGGTGGAGCAGGACGGCTATATATAGGCAGGAAGAGGTGGTGGTAGTAGTAGTAGTAGTAGTAGTAGTAGTAGTAGTACAAGAGTGTAAATAATACCGACAAGATGAAATTAAGACATGCACAACACCCGGGCATCCCCATCATAGACGTTTCGCCATCCAGCCAGCCACTGGATGGCGAAACGTCCACAACAAAAACAACCAGACGCCGCACATATGTCTTAATTTCATCAGTAGTTGTAGTAGTAGTAGAAGAAGAAGAGGTAGTAGTAGTGGTAGTGGTAGAAGTGGGAAAAGGACGAGCCAGTCAAATACAAAGGAAGGGGAGCACTGCCAGAGAGCTAGATGCCCACAGAGGGAGAGCAAGCGCACAGAGGTGCGTGAAAGGGAAGTGGTGAAATAAATGAAGAAGGAACAGAAACACGAGACATGAGAGAGAAAGACAACCCAGAGGAGCAAAGGAAAGAGGAAAGGGGAAGAGGAAGAAGAAGAAACAGAAAAAGAAAAAGAAAAAATGAGGATTCAGGTTAAGTCACGGGTGTTCTGAAGTTTGGAGCATTTTACAATGTAGTGGGAGAGGAAGGCATCTACAGAGACGAAGCCAGGGCTAAGGTTCATACAAGGAAAGTTGTGTATTAGAGAGGATTCAACTAGACGGCGACTGTTCGAGTTGGAAGTAGGGAAGACAGTTGTAGCAGAAGACCAGTCAATAGGATGGCTATGATCTCTGACGTGACAGAAAAGAGCATTGTTAGTGTCGGCAAGCCTAACACTATTTTTGTGCTCCCTAAGTCTGTCAGAAAGAGATCGACCAGTTTCTCCGAAGTATTGAAGAGGACAGGAGGAGCAAGAAATAGAGTAGACACCAGGAACATCTGTAGAGGGAGGAGAGGTATGAACGAGATTAGTGAGAAGAGTGTTAGTCTTCAACGTCTCATCTCAGCTAGCCCTTGGTCTAAATTCTCCCTCACTGACTGTGTTACTAATCTGTCTTCTGTCTCACTCTCTCAGTATGAGCTTGAACTTCTTGGTTTTGGTCTTTCCTTTGCCACTTCGCCTACTCCTCGCGCTGGTATTTCCCTGATTAGCTCTTTTGATTCCTTTCGTCAATCTCGCTTCCGTAATCTTCCTGATTTGTCCACTTTTCGTGGTGCTCTCCTTCCTGCTCTTGTTAGTCTGTTTTCTAAGAATCACCACCTTCCACGCCGTTACCAACTTGCCCTTTCTTCTCTTAAATCCATCACTAACATTGTCATACTATCTTCTGACAAAGGTAATTCGGTAGTTATCCTTGATCGCGAGGATTACCTCCGTAAAGCTGATGTCTTGCTCTCTGACTCACGCACCTACACTCCTCTCGTTTCCAACCCTCTTGATCGCATCAAGAGAACTTTCAACAAAAAACTAAGGACTCTCTCCGACCTCTGTCCTCCTGACTTTGACCTTGTTCAACGGTTTCGTGTCATCTGTCCCTCTCTTCCCTATTTCTATGGCCTTCCCAAAACTCATAAACCTGATATTCCTCTTCGTCCTATCATATCCTCTAGAGGTTCTGTCTCTTATTCTCTTGCTTCTTGGCTGGCCAAAACCCTCACTCCCTTTCTTGGTACTTTTTCTCCTGCCCACCTCCGTCACTCTCAAGACTTCATTGAACGGGTTCGCTTTCTCCCAACCTGTAAGATGCTTCGTCTTGACGTTGAGTCCCTCTTCACCAATGTCCCTCTTGATGATGTCCTTGATTTCCTTAGAGAGAAGACCCATGAAGGGTTTCTTCATCTCCCTATCCCCACTGATGTCTTTCTTGATCTGATCCGCCTCTGTGTGGACTCTAACTCCTTTTCCTTCCAAGGGAAATATTATTTTCAAACCTTCGGTGTCGCTATGGGCTCTCCTCTCTCTCCTGTCCTTGCTAATCTTTACATGGAATACTTCGAGACTGTTCTTCTTCCTACCCTCGATGTGCAACCTTCACTCTGGCTCTGCTATGTGGATGACATCTTTGCTCTGTGGCCTCATGACTCCAGTCTCTTCCAACCTTTTCTTGAAGCTCTTAATAATCTTGCCCCTTCCATTAAGTTCAAAGCTGAATGAGAATCTTATTCCTTGCTTCCTTTCCTTGATGTCCATGTCCACCGCTCAGATACAGGTTTTTCCTTTTCCGTTTACCGTAAACCTATGCACAGTGGCATGTACATTCACTACTTTTCCTATCATTCTTCCCCTGTCAAGAAAAGTGTTCTTATCTCCCTCTTTCTCCGTGCCCTCCGCATCTGTGATCCTCAGTTCCTTCCAGCAGAAATTTCCACTCTTCATAATTCGTTCTCCCGTCTTGGCTACCCTTCCCATTTCATAGACTCTGCCCTCTCACGTGCTAAACGCAATTTCTTCTCTCCCAAACTCTCTACTCATGAGAACTCTTCTATCCTCTGCCTTCCCTACATTTCCGGTCTTTCTAATCTCAACAATTCTCTCCGTCCCTTAGACATCAAGCTTACTCAGTGGTCAGTCGTCACGTGAGGTCACAGACCCTGAGCTGCTTTGGGGATTAGTGTGGACGGTTACAAAGCATGGCTTGCTTCTGCAGTGTTTTAAAAATTGAGGTTGGAGAGTTGAAGGAGGAGGTCTTGCTTCTCCAGGAGGAGATTAGGAGGCTGAAGGTCCACCTCAATGGGTCTGGGAGAGAGTGTGAGGTGGCTGGAGTTGTGGGGAATGAGGCTTCTAGCAGCGAGGTGCAGTCTGTCTCTCGCTGTGAGGAGGCTGTAGTTGGGGAGGCAGCAACGGCTACCAGCAGTGAGGTGCAGCCCAGCACCTGCTACAAGTGGCGAGTAGTTCACAGTAATGGAAGGCGCATCAGAGTAAGGAAAGTTAAGAGTGAAGATCTGAAGGTAGGAAATCGCTTCTCTGTTCTTCAGGATGAATGTACTTCAGTGGCCAGTGAAGGTAAGGGTACTACTGCCCCTGCTAATGGAGGTAAGCGCATTCTTGTGGTTGGTGACTCTCAGGTAAGATACATTGACCGTGCTTTTTGTAATAGGAATAAGAAGATGAGAAATAGAGTGTGCTTCCCTGGAGCTGGTGTTGGGGACATTGTCAACAGGCTGGATAATATCATGTCAGGTAATGGGAGCAAGCCCATTATCTGTCTCAGTGCTGGTGGAAATGATATTGGAAAGGGTAGGAGAGAAGAGCTGCTAGATAAGTACAGGTCAGCTATAGATTTCATTAAGTCTAAGGGAGGGATCCCAATCATATGTAGCATCTTGCCTAGAAGGGGAGTAGGAAATGAATGGTTGTCTAGGGCAATTGGTGTAAATTGCTGGCTAGACAGATACTGCAAGGAACTTGCAATCCCATTCATTGACAACTGGAACAACTTTTATGGCAAACATGATATGTATGCAAGGGATGGGGTACATCTCTCTGGGGCTGGGGTGGTAGCACTTGCAGACTCGATTGAGAAGGCCTTTGGTGAAATGCCTATGATTTCAAACTGATGGAAGATAGAGGTATGGGTGTGTGTGGGAAACAAGCAGGTTGCAACACTTGGGTTGGAAACAGTAAATGTATAAAAGGCATTCAGCATGAAGTTATAAATAAAGACAATAGATCAGGTCAGCAAACAAAGGGGGACAGCAGAGGGCAGCAAGGGACTAGCTCCCTTAAGGTTTACTATACTAATAGCAGGAGTGTAAGAAATAAGATAGATGAGCTAAGATTAATTGCAAGTGCAGGAAACATAGATATTATTGCTATAACAGAGACCTGGCTCAATCTGAAAGATAGAGAGATGCCCTCTGAATGTCACATACAAGGCTATAAATTATTCCACACTGACAGGGTCAACAGGAAAGGTGGTGGAGTAGCGATGTATGTCAGAGACAATTTAAATTGTTGTGTTAGACAAGATATTAAATTAGAAGCGTCAGCCACTGAATCTGTTTGGTTACAGCTTCTCGAGGGCCGAGAAAAACTAATTTTGGGTGTGATTTACAGGGCCCCAAATCTTGATAGGGAGTGCAGTAAACTTCTATGGGACGAAATTCGTAAGGCATCTACATACGAAAATGTTGTGCTAATGGGAGATTTCAACTATAGACAGATTGACTGGAGCAATTTGACAGGAAATTTAGAGTCAGGTGACTTTCTTGATACGATCCAGGATTGTTTTTTAAAACAGTTTGTGACAGAGCCAACTAGGGGAAATAACCTCCTTGACTTGGTTCTTGCCAGTAGGGAAACACTAATTAATAATCTTGAGGTTAATGATGAGCTTGGGGAAAGTGATCACAAATCACTCAGTTTTAATATATCATGGAATTCCCCTAATAATGGCAATCAAGTCTCCGTCCCTGACTTTCGCTTGGCTGATTTCATAGGACTGAAAAATTACTTAGGTGGGCTGAACTGGAATGACCTGACTAAGGGTCAGGTAGGTGGTGATGGTTGCCGATATGATGCTTTCCAGGGCATAGTTCTAGCTGCTCAGTCAAATTATGTTCCAAATAGGGAAATCAGATCAAACAAAAATGATCCTAAATGGATGAACAATAGATTAAAATATCTGATTGGTCAAAAGAGAGGCATATATAGGCAAATCAAAAGAGGAGAGGGGCAATTGAGAAATCGATATATTCAGTTAAAGAGAGAAATAAAAAAGGGAATTAGAAAAGCAAAAAGAGATTATGAGGTTAAAGTTGCAAGAGAATCGAAGACTAACCCAAAAGGATTCTTTCAGGTATACAGAAGTAAGATCAGGGACAAGATAGGCCCACTCAAAAGTTCCTCGGGTCAGCTCACTGACAGTGATAAGGAAATGTGTAGAATTTTTAACACATACTTCCTCTCAGTTTTTACACAGGAGGATACCATCGATATTCCAGTAATGATAAATTATGTAGAACAGGACGATAATAAACTGTGCACTATTAGGGTCACAAGTGACATGGTCCTTAGGCAAATAGATAAATTAAAACCTAACAAATCCCCAGGCCCTGATGAACTGTATGCAAGGGTTCTAAAGGAATGTAAAGAGGAGCTTAGCACACCTTTGGCTAATCTTTTCAACATATCACTACAAACTGGCATGGTGCCAGATAAGTGGAAAATGGCAAATGTGATACCTATTTTCAAAACAGGTGACAGGTCCTTAGCTTCGAACTATAGACCAATAAGCCTAACCTCCATAGTGGGAAAATTTATGGAATCAATAATTGCCGAGGCAGTTCGTAGCCACCTTGAAAAGCATAAATTAATCAACGAATCTCAGCATGGTTTTACAAAGGGGCGTTCCTGCCTTACGAATTTATTAACTTTTTTCACTAAGGTATTTGAGGAGGTAGATCATGGTAATGAATATGATATTGTGTATATGGACTTCAGTAAGGCTTTTGACAGGGTCCCACATCAGAGACTATTGAGGAAAATTAAAGCACATGGAATAGGAGGAGAAATTTTTTCCTGGATAGAGGCATGGTTGACAAATAGGCAGCAGAGAGTTTGCATAAATGGGGAGAAATCAGAGTGGGGAAGTGTCACGAGCGGTGTTCCACAGGGGTCAGTGTTGGGCCCCCTGCTGTTCACAATCTACATGAACGACATAGATGAGGGCATAAAGAGCGACATCGGCAAGTTTGCCGATGACACCAAAATAGGCCGTCGAATTCATTCTGACGAGGACATTCGAGCACTCCAGGAAGATTTGAATAGACTGATGCAGTGGTCGGAGAAGTGGCAGATGCAGTTTAATATAGACAAATGCAAAGTTCTAAATGTTGGACAGGACAATAACCATGCCACATATAAACTAAATAATGTAGATCTTAATATTACGGATTGCGAAAAAGATTTAGGAGTTCTGGTTAGCAGTAATCTGAAACCAAGACAACAGTGCATAAGTGCTCGCAATAAAGCTAATAGAATCCTTGGCTTCATATCAAGAAGCATAAATAATAGGAGTCCTCAGGTTGTTCTTCAACTCTATACATCCTTGGTTAGGCCTCATTTAGATTATGCTGCACAGTTTTGGTCACCTTATTACAGAATGGATATAAATTCTCTGGAAAATGTACAAAGGAGGATGACAAAGTTGATCCCATGTATCAGAAACCTTCCCTATGAGGATAGACTAAGGGCCCTGAATCTGCACTCTCTAGAAAGACGTAGAATTAGGGGGGATATGATTGAGGTGTATAAATGGAAGACACGAATAAATAAAGGGGGTGTAAATAGTGTGCTGAAAATATCTAGCCTAGACAGGACTCGCAGCAATGGTTTTAAGTTGGAAAAATTCAGATTCAGGAAGGATATAGGAAAGTACTGGTTTGGTAATAGAGTTGTGGATGAGTGGAACAAACTCCCAAGTACCTTTATAGAGGCCAGAACGTTGTGTAGCTTTAAAAATAGGTTGGATAAATACATGAGTGGATGTGGGTGGGTGTGAGTTAGACCTGATAGCTTGTGCTACCAGGTCGGTTGCCGTGTTCCTCCCTTAAGTCAATGTGACCTGACCTGACTAGGTTGGGTGCATTGGCTTAAGCCGGTAGGAGACTTGGACCTGCCTCGCATGGGCCAGTAGGCCTTCTGCAGTGTTCCTTCGTTCTTATGTTCTTATGTTCTTCCGCCAGACTAACACTCTTCGCACTAATCTCGTTCATACCTCTCCTCCCTCTACAGATGTTCCTGGTGTCTACTCTATTTCTTGCTCCTCCTGTCCTCTTCAATACTTCGGAGAAACTGGTCGATCTCTTTCTGACAGACTTAGGGAGCACAAAAATAGTGTTAGGCTTGCCGACACTAACAATGCTCTTTTCTGTCACGTCAGAGATCATAGCCATCCTATTGACTGGTCTTCTGCTACAACTGTCTTCCCTACTTCCAACTCGAACAGTCGCCGTCTAGTTGAATCCTATCTAATACACAACTTTCCTTGTATGAACCTTAGCCCTGGCTTCGTCTCTGTAGATGCCTTCCTCTCCCACTACATTGTAAAATGCTCCAAACTTCAGAACACCCGTGACTTAACCTGAATCCTCATTTTTTCTTTTTTCTTTTTCTGTTTCTTCTTCTTCCTCTTCCCCTTTCCTCTTTCCTTTGCTCCTCTGGGTTGTCTTTCTCTCTCATGTCTCGTGTTTCTGTTCCTTCTTCATTTATTTCACCACTTCCCTTTCACGCACCTCTGTGCGCTTGCTCTCCCTCTGTGGGCATCTAGTTCTCTTGCAGTGCTCCTCTTCCTTTGTATTTGACTGGCTCGTCCTTTTCCCACTTCTACCACTACCACTACTACTACCTCTTCTTCTTCTACTACTACTACAACTACTGATGAAATTAAGACATATGTGCGGCGTCTGGTTGTCTTTGTTGTGGACGTTTCGCCATCCAGTGGCTGGCTGGATGGCGAAACGTCTATGATGGGGATGCCCGGGTGTTGTGCATGTGCCTTAATTTCATCTTGTCGGTATTATATACACTATTGTACTACTACTACTACTACTACTACTACTACTACTACTACTACTACTACTACTACTACTACCATCACCTCTTCCTGCCTATATATAGCCGTCCTGCTCCACCTCTGTTAGTGTGACTTTGTCAATGGTCCAAGTCGGACCGAAACATCGTCGTAAGCTTCTCTCTTTTATGTGCGGGTTATTTGTGTAATACTCTCTCTGGAGGAAGAATGGTAGAGTAATGCTCTCTCTAGAGGAAGAATGGTAGAGTAATGCTCTCTCTAGAGGAAGAATGGTAGAGCAAAGCTCTCTAGAGGAAAAATGGTAGAGTAATGCTCTCTAGGAAGATGACACCCTCTCTAGAGCAAGGCTAGTAAGATGACACCCTCTCTAGAGCGAGGCTAGTAAGATGACACCCTCTCTAGTGCGAGTCTAGGCAGATGACACCCTCTCTAGAGCGAGGCTAGGAAGATGACACCCTCTATAGTGCGAGTCTAGGCAGATGACACCCTCTCTAGAGCGAGGCTAGGAAGATGACACCCTCTCTAGAGCAAGGCTAGTAAGATGACACAAACTCTAGAGCGAGGCTAGTAAGATGACACCCTCTCTAGTGCGAGTCTAGGCAGATGACACCCTCTCTAGAGCGAGGCTAGGAAGATGACACCCTCTCTAGTGCGAGTCTAGGCAGATGACACCCTCTCTAGAGCGAGGCTAGGAAGATGACACCCTCTCTAGAGCGAGGCTAGTAAGATGACACCCTCTCTAGAGCGAGGCTAGGAAGATGACACCCTCTCTAGAGCGAGGCTAGAAGGATGACACCCTCTCTAGAGCGACTATAGGTAGATGACACCCTCTCTAGAGCTAGGCTAGGAAGATGCCACAATCTCTAGAGCGGGGCTAAGAAGATGACACCCTCTCTAGAGGGAGGCTAGTAAGATGACACCCTTTCTAGAGCAAGGCTAATAAGATGACACCCTCTCTAGAGCGAGGCTAGTAAAATGACACCCTCTCTAGAGCTAGGCTAGGAAGATGACACCCTCTCTAGAGAGAGGCTATTAGACGACACCCTCTCTAGAGCGAAGCTAGGAGGATGACACCCTCTCTAGAGCGAGGCTAGGTAGATGACACCCTCTCTAGAGCGAGGGTAGGCAGATGACACCCTGTCCAGAGCGACTATAGGTAGATGACACCCTCTCAAGAGCGAGGCTAGGAAGATGACACCCTCTCTAGAGCGGGGCTAGGAAGATGACACCCTCTCTAGAGCGAGTCTAGTAAGAAGACACCCTCTCTAGAGCGAGGCTAGTAAGATGACACCCTCTCTAGAGCGAGGCTAATAAGATGACACCCTCTCTAGAGCGAGGCTGGTAAGATGACACCCTCTCTAGAGCGAGGCTAGTAAGATGACACCCTCTCTAGAGAGAGGCTAGTAAGATGACACCCTCTCTAGAGCAAGGCTAGGAAGATGACACCCTCTCTTGAGCGAGGCTAGGAAGATGACACCCTCTTTAGAGCGGGGCTAGGAAGATGACACCCTCTCTAGAGCGAGGCTAGGAAGATGACACCCTCTTTAGAGCGAGACTAGGAAAATGACACCCTCTCTAGAGAGGAGCTAGGAAGATGACACCCTCTCTAGAGCGAGGCTAGGAAAATGGCACCCTCTCTAGAGCGAGGCTAGTAAGATGACACCCTCTCTAGAGCGAGGCTAGGAAGATGACACCCTCTCTATAGCGAAGCGAGGAAGATGACACCCTCTCTAGAGCGAGAATAGGCAGATAACACCCTCTCTAGAGCGACTATAGGTAGATGACACCCTCTCTAGAGCGAGGCTCGGAAGATGACACCCTCTCTAGAGCGAGGCTAGGAAGATGACACCCTCTTTAGAGCGGGGCTAGGAAAATGACACCCTCTCTAGAGCGAGGCTAGGAAGATGACACACTCTCTAGAGCGAGGCTAGGAAGATGACACCCTCTCTAGAGCGAGACTAGGAAGATGACACCCTCTCTAGAGCGGAGCTAGGAAGATGACACCCTCTCTAGAGCGAGGCTAGGAAGATGACACCCTCTCTAGAGCGAGGCTAGTAAGATGACACCCTCTCTAGAGCGAGGCTAGGAAGATGACACCCTCTCTAGAGCGAAGCTAGGAAGATGACACCCTCTCTAGAGCGAGGATAGGCAGATGACACCCTCTCTAGAGTGACTATAGGTAGATGACACCCTCTCTAGAGCGAGGCTAGGAAGATGACACCCTCTCTAGAGCGGGGCTAGGAAGATGACACCCTCTCTAGATCGAGGCTAGTAAGATGACACCCTCTCTAGAGCGAGGCTAATAAGATGACACCCTCTCTAGAGCGAGGCTAGGAAGATGACACCCTCTCTAGTGCGAGTCTAGGCAGATGACACCCTCTCTAGAGCGAGGCTAATAAGATGACACCCTCTCTAGAGCGAGGCTAGGAAGATGACACCCTCTCTAGAGCGAGGCTAGTAAGATGACACCCTCTCTAGAGCGAGGCTAGGAAGATGACACCCTCTCTAGAGCGAGGCTAATAAGATGACACCCTCTCTAGAGCGAGGCTAGGAAGATGACACCCTCTCTAGAGCGAGGCTAGTAAGATGACACCCTCTCTAGAGCGAGGCTAGGAAGATGACACCCTCTCTAGAGCGAGGCTAGAAGGATGACACCCTCTCTAGAGCGACTATAGGTAGATGAAACCCTCTCTAGAGCTAGGCTAGGAAGATGCCACAATCTCTAGAGCGGGGCTAAGAAGATGACACCCTCTCTAGAGGGAGGCTAGTAATATGACACCCTTTCTAGAGCAAGGCTAATAAGATGACACCCTCTCTAGAGCGAGGCTAGTAAAATGACACCCTCTCTAGAGCTAGGCTAGGAAGATCACACTCTCTCTAGAGCAAGGCTAGTAAGATGACACCCTCTCTAGAGAGAGGCTATTAGACGACACCCTCTCTAGAGCGAAGCTAGGAGGATGACACCCTCTCTAGAGCGAGGGTAGGTAGATGACACCCTCTCTAGAGCGAGGGTAGGTAGATGACACCCTCTCAAGAGCGAGGCTAGGAAGATGACACCCTCTCTAGAGCGGGGCTAGGAAGATGACACCCTCTCTAGAGCGAGTCTAGCAAGAAGACACCCTCTCTAGAGCGAGGCTAGTAAGATGACACCCTCTCTAGAGCGAGGCTAATAAGATGACACCCTCTCTAGAGAGAGTCTAGTAAGATGACACCATCTCTAGAGAGAGGCTATTAGACGACACCCTCTCTAGAGCGAGGCTAGGAGGATGACACCCTCTCTAGAGCGAGGCTAGTAAGATGACACCCTCTCTAGAGCAAGGCTAGGAAGATGACACCCTCTCTAGAGCGAGGCTAGGAAGATGACACCCTCTTTAAAGCGGGGCTAGGAAGATGACACCCTCTCTAGAGCGAGGCTAGGAAGATGACACCCTCTCTAGAGCGAGACTAGGAAAATGACACCCTCTCTAGAGCGAGACTAGGAAGATGACACCCTCTCTAGAGAGGAGCTAGGAAGATGACACCCTCTCTAGAGCGAGGCTAGGAAGATGGCACCCTCTCTAGAGCGAGGCTAGTAAGATGACACCCTCTCTAGAGCGAGGCTAGGAAGATGACACTCTCTCTGTAGCGAAGCGAGGAAGATGACACCCTCTCTAGAGCGAGAATAGGCAGATAACACCCTCTTTAGAGCGACTATAGGTAGATGACACCCTCTCTAGAGCGAGGCTCGGAAGATGACACCCTCTCTAGAGCGAGGCTAGGAAGATGACACCCTCTTTAGAGCGGGGCTTGGAAGATGACACCCTCTCTAGAGCGAGGCTAGGAAGATGACACCCTCTCTAGAGCGAGGCTAGGAAGATGACACCCTCTCTAGAGCGAGACTAGGAAGATGACACCCTCTCTAGAGCGGAGCTAGGAAGATGATACCCTCTCTAGAGCGAGGCTAGGAAGATGACACCCTCTCTAGAGCGAGGCTAGTAAGATGACACCCTCTCTAGAGCGAGGCTAGGAAGATGACACCCTCTCTAGAGCGAAGCTAGGAAGATGACACCCTCTCTAGAGCGAGGATAGGCAGATGACACCCTCTCTAGAGTGACTATAGGTAGATGACACCCTCTCTACAGCGAGGCTAGGAAGATGACACCCTCTCTAGAGCGGGGCTAGGAAGATGACACCCTCTCTAGAGCGAGGCTAATAAGATGACACCCTCTCTAGAGCGAGGCTAGTAAGATGACACCCTCTCTAGTGCTAGGCAACGAGGATGACACCCTCTCTAGAGCGAGGCTAGTAAGATGACACCCTGTCTAGAGAGAGGCTAGTAAGATGACATCCTCTCTAGAGCGGGGCTAGGAAGATGACACCCTCTTTAGAGCGGGGCTAGGAAGATGACACCCTCTCTATAGCGAGACTAGGAAGATGGCACCCTCTCTAGAGCGAGGATACGCAGATGACACCCTCTCTAGAGCGACTATAGGTAGATGACACCCTCTCTAGAGCGAGGCTAGGAAGATGACATCCTCTCTAGAGCGAGGCTAGGAAGATGACACCCTCTTTAGAGCGGGGCTAGGAAGATGACACCCTCTCTATAGCGAGACTAGGAAGATGACACCCTCTCTAGAGCGAGATTAGGAAGATGACACCCTCTCTAGAGCGAGACTGGGAAGATGACACCCTCTCTAGAGCGGAGCTAGGAAGATGACACCCTCTCTAGAGCGAGGCTAGGAAGATAACACCCTCTCTAGAGCGAGGCTAGTAAGATGACACCCTCTGTAGAGCGAGGATAGGCAGATGACACCCTCTCTAGAGCGACTATAGGTAGATGACACCCTCTCTAGAGCGAGGCTAGGAAGATGACACCCTCTCTAGAGCGGGGCTAGGAAGATGACACCCTCTCTAGAGCGAGGTTAATAAGATGACACCCTCTCTAGATCGAGGCTAGTAAGATGACACCCTCTCTAGAGCGAGGGTAATAAGATGACAGCCTCTCTAGAGCGAGGCTAAGAAGACGACACCCTCTCTAGAGCGAGGCTAGTAAGATGACATCCTCTCTAGAGCGGGGCTAGGAAGATGACACCCTCTTTAGAGCGGGGCTAGGAAGATGACACCCTCTCTATAGCGAGACTAGGAAGATGGCACCCTCTCTAGAGCGAGGATACGCAGATGACACCCTCTCTAGAGCGACTATAGGTAGATGACACCCTCTCTAGAGCGAGGCTAGGAAGATGACATCCTCTCTAGAGCGAGGCTAGGAAGATGACACCCTCTTTAGAGCGGGGCTAGGAAGATGACACCCTCTCTATAGCGAGACTAGGAAGATGACACCCTCTCTAGAGCGAGATTAGGAAGATGACACCCTCTCTAGAGCGAGACTGGGAAGATGACACCCTCTCTAGAGCGGAGCTAGGAAGATGACACCCTCTCTAGAGCGAGGCTAGGAAGATAACACCCTCTCTAGAGCGAGGCTAGTAAGATGACACCCTCTGTAGAGCGAGGATAGGCAGATGACACCCTCTCTAGAGCGACTATAGGTAGATGACACCCTCTCTAGAGCGAGGCTAGGAAGATGACACCCTCTCTAGAGCGGGGCTAGGAAGATGACACCCTCTCTAGAGCGAGGTTAATAAGATGACACCCTCTCTAGATCGAGGCTAGTAAGATGACACCCTCTCTAGAGCGAGGGTAATAAGATGACAGCCTCTCTAGAGCGAGGCTAAGAAGACGACACCCTCTCTAGAGCGAGGCTAGTAAGATGACACCCTCTCTAGAACGGGGCTAGGAAGATGGCACCCTCTCTAGAGCGAGGCTTGTAAGATGACACCCTCTCTAGAGCGAGGCTAGGAAGATGACACCCTCTCTAGAGCGAGGCTAGGAAGATGACACCCTCTCTAGAGCGGAGCTAGGAAGATGACACCCTCTCTAGAGCGGAGCTAGGAAGATGACACCCTCTCTAGAGCGGAGCTAGGAAGATGACAACCTCTCTTGAGCGAGGATGGGAAGAAGACAACCTCTCTAGGACTAGGCTAGGAATGTAGATGAATGGTTCAGAGAACCAACAAGTTGGTAAATTAGACACATGTGCAACACTTGGGTATCTTTAATGAGGAAACGTTTCGCCACACAGTGGCTTCATCAGTCCATACAAAGGAGACTGGTGAAGAACAGGAGGAGTTTGAAGTAATCAGTCCCTCAATCTTGAGTTGATGTAGTCAGTCCATCAACCTTGAAAAGAATACAACATATGTATGAAGAAGTGGCTTACATACTGTAGGCAGGAGAGGTGCAGCAGTCGTAGGTGGTGTCACATTTGACCAATGTGGAAGTAGGTCGTGACCAAGTGTTAGGTAAGTGAAGAATTCCCAGTATTAAGATCCCAAGATGTTGCTGTGTCAGACAGGAATGCAGATGAATGATTCAGAGAACCGCACATATGTTGTATTCTTTTCAACAGTGATGGACTAACCACTTCGACTCAAGGCTGAGGGACTGATTACCTCAAACTCCTCTTGTTCATCATTCTCCTTTGTATGGACTGATGAAGCCACTGTGTGTGCGAAACGTTTCTTCATTAAAGATACCCAAGTGTTGCACATGTGTCTAATTTATCGATGCTAGGAAGGTGACACCCTCTCTAGAGCGATGTTAGGATGATGACACCCTCTCTAGAGCGATGCTTGGAAGATGAGACCCTTTCTAGAGAGAGGTTAGGAAGATGAGACCTTTCTAGAGGGAGAGTAGGACGATGACCCCATCTCTTGAGGAAAGTGAGTGGTGTTAGGCCCTCTCCGGAGTAAAGTAAGTGGTATGACACCTTCCAGAGTAAGGTAAGTGGTGGGACACCTCCCAGAGTAAGGTAAGTGGTGGGACACCTTCCAGAGTAAGGTAAGTGGTGGGACACCTCCCAGAGTAAGGTAAGTGGTGGGACACCTTCCAGAGTAAGGTAAGTGGTGGGACACCTCCCAGAGTAAGGTAAGTGGTGGGACACCTCCCAGAGTAAGGTAAGTGGTGGGACACCTTCCAGAGTAAGGTAAGTGGTGGGACACCTTCCAGAGTAAGGTAAGTGGTGGGACACCTTCCAGAGTAAGGTAAGTGGTGGGACACCTCCCAGAGTAAGGTAAGTGGTGGGACACCTCCCAGAGTAAGGTAAGTGGTGGGACACCTCCCAGAGTAAGGTAAGTGGTGGGACACCTTCCAGAGTAAGGTAAGTGGTGGGACACCTTCCAGAGTAAGGTAAGTGGTGGGACACCTCCCAGAGTAAGGTAAGTGGTGGGACACCTCCCAGAGTAAGGTAAGTGGTGGGACACCTCCCAGAGTAAGGTAAGTGGTGGGACACCTCCCAGAGTAAGGTAAGTGGTGGGACACCTCCCAGAGTAAGGTAAGTGGTGGGACACCTCCCAGAGTAAGGTTTTCGAAGCTTTTCTCTCCCGCAAATCTTCCGGTTCCAATAAATAAAATTTTTGACAGTAAAATCCTTCTCTGTAATAAAAAGTTAATACGATGGATTTTTCAGGTGAAGAGAGGGGTTCTTCCTTTACCAGGGAATTACCCTGTAACTCATACTTATTATCCCAGAGATTTATGGCCAGAGGAGAACTGAGAGGGGGGATTATAAATTGCCGGATTATATATTTATCCCAACTGAGATCTGCAAAGGAGCCCAGACTTTTATGCAGAGAACATGTGAGCCTACAAGTAATTATTTTTCCTTGATTATCTGTATGAGTCTAGAAATTGACTTCTTGTTTATTCAAAGTCCTACTGTGACCAACTACGCTGTGTTTCCAGCCAATGTCTAAATTTTCTCGTGTACATATAATTTATAGTTCTGATGCTAGGTGTATATTATATGTTCTGAGCCTTTGTCTATAATTTAGTTTCTATTTGTTCTGATATTCTGCGATGAGATGTTATTTGTAAGAGAACTGAATCTTCCCGAAGTTTAGAAATATATTTATCGATATCTTGTTCTCTCATCGATATTATGTTCTCTGGCAGTGATTTCACACACAAGAATGTCTGGCTTTCCAAACCATACGTAGCCTTCACAGATTTTACTTAGTCCAGGCACAATGTGAAGCTTCTTAGAACTTGCTAGGTGCCCAGACACCCTTCGCAGACCTTGCAAGTGGCTTTTGTACCTTGTATGAACCGTATGTCGTCATCCAAGACCTTTCTAGGGTCACAGTTACCATGAATGGTCCTAACAGACTTGGTTAGCGGCTCCAGTAACTTATGTGATTATCTGTGACCTTGTCAGTTAAGGGCTTATGTTCCTTGCGGGGACGGGCATGACCTTGCTGAGGGTTAATGCAGTTTATGAGGTCAACACAGACCATTCTAGGGGTACATGTTGTATCGCATCTTAGACCTTGTGTTTCCAGAAGTCCATCTGTGTCCCTACAGATGAACTCCCTCACTTCCCTTGCTGGAGATGGTGTTGTGGTGAGGGTGAAGGACTGGTGGTGAGGGTGATGGGTGCTGGTGTCGATGATGAACTGGAGGTGAGGGTGATGGACTGGTGGTGAGAGTGATGGACTGGAGGTGAGGGGGATGGAGTGATGGTGAAGGGGATGGACTGGTGGTGAAAGTGATGGACTAGTGGAGGGTGATGGACTGGTGGTGAGGGTGGTGGACTGGTCGAGAGGGTGATGGACTGGTGGTGAGGGTGATGGACTGGTGATGAGGGTGATGGACTACTCGTGAGAGTGATGGATTGGTGGCGAGGGTGATGGACTGCCGGTGAGGGTGATGAGACTGGTGGTGAGGGTGATGGACTGGTAGTGAAAGTGATGTATTTGTGGTGAGAGTGATGGACTGGTGGTGAGGGTGGTAGACTGGTGGAGAGGGGGATGGACTGGTGGTGTGGGTGACGGATTAGTGGTGAGAGTGATGGACTGGTGGAGAGTGATGGATTGGTGGTGAGGGTGATGGACTGGTGGGGAGGGTGATGGGCTGGTGGTGAGAGTGATGGATTTGTGGTGAGAGTGATGGACTGGTGGTGAGGGTGGTAGACTGGTGGTGAGGGTGATGGACTGGTGGTGTGGGTGACGGATTAGTGGTGAGGGTGATGGACTGGTGGAGAGTGATGGATTGGTGGTGAGGGTGATGGACTGGTGGGGAGGGTAATGGGCAGGTGGTGTGGGTGATGGATTGGTGGTGAGGGTGATGCACTGGTGATGAGGGTGGTGGACTGGTGGGGAGACTAATGTGACTAATGTGGTGAGGGTGATGGACTGGTGGTGTGGGTGGTGGACTGGTGGGGAGGGTGATGGACTGGTGGTGAAGGTAGTGGACTGGTGGGGAGGATGAAGACTATGTTTCCAGAAGTCCATCTGTGTCCCATCAGATGAGCTCCCTTCCCCACTTCCCTTGCTGGTGATGGTGTTGTGGTGAGGGGAAAAGGACCGGTGGTGAAGGTGATGGACTATTATTGAGGGTGATGAGTAGTGTAATTTGGTCGATCTAGGAACACTGCCGGATAATGACCATGGAAAATGAGATAATGATGGGGTCTGTATGGCCTTAGGGCTAACAGGGTAATTGTTTAATATGATTAATCATGCCCCAAGGGGATAGAGAGACTTATTCCTATACATTAATAAGTAGGTACATAAAGTAGAACAAAGGATTCGGGTGTGCAGGTGGCAGATTCCAGGATAATGAGTGTGGAAAAGAATGTGATAATGGGTGGTCTGCATAAGCACAGGTGCTGTCAGGGGGTACAAGTTTAATATGTTTAATCATCCCCCCAAGGGGATAGAGAGGCTTATTTCTGTGTAATTACTAAGTATAAGAAGGTAGGTAATGATCACTTCTGACACCCCAAACTCAATCACTCTGATAGATGGGAGAGGCAGTACAAAAAAAGGATTCAGGTGAGCAGGTGGGCAGATTCCGGGATAATGAGTGTGGAAAAAGAATGTGATAATGGGTGGTCTGCATAAGCTCAGGTGCTGTCAGGGGTACAAGATTTAATATGTTTAAACATCCCCCAAGGGGATAGAGAGAGAGACTTATTTCTGTGTAATTACTAAGTATAAGAAGGTAGGTAATGATCACTTCTGACTCCCCAAACTCAATCACTCTGATAGATGGGAGAGGCAGTACAAAGGATTCAGGTGACTGGGTACAAGCTTACCATCTCCGAGGGAGTCCCCCCCCCCCTTCCCGGGGCTGTGACTCACTGACGCGACTGTTGCTACTTCACAACAACACTGCTGGGTTTAAAGAACGCGGTAATGGATGGGCAGCTGGTCCCCCGAGGGAACCGGATTCCGGGATAATGACCATGGAAAAATAATGAGATAATGGGGGGTCTGTATGACCTTAGGGCTGACAGGGTAGGAGTTTAATATGTTTAATCATCCCCCAAGGGGATAGAGAGTCTTATTACTAAGTAGGAACAGAAGTAGAGTAATGATCACTTCTGACTCCCCAAACTCTATTACTCTGATAGATGGGAGAGAGAGGCAGTACAAAGGATTCAGGTGACTGGGGTCTCTGATGGAGTGTTGCGGCCAGCCTGCTTCTTTGGAGGTCATCGGGTGTGATTATCAGCCCTGCGCCCGCTCTCCGGCTTCATCGGGGGCATCTGTGTGAAAAAGGATAATAACCTAATTTTTCAAAGGGTGAAAACAAAAAAGTCTCTCTTAGCAAATATATTTATTAGTTAACATTACATTGTTTTATTCCTCCTCTCCCTCAGAACAGCTAGCTTCTAAGAGCATGAAACTACGAGCAGTGGCGGAAGATCTACCTCTCTCGCGTCGATGCTTGACCCTGGGGAAAAAATCTCTTACGGTTTTTTCTCTTCCCCGCCAAAGATTGCAACTGTCTCTCATCTCTAGTTCCTCTTCTTCTGTACTCCCTTCTTCAGTACTGCTATTAGCTTCTTCGTCTTCCTCCACTTTGTCATCTGTTTTATCTTTAAATAATTTAAACTTTGTTTCTCTGGCATCTGGATGACCATAGGATACAGAGTGATAGGCATCTAAGTAAAAGCGCTTATCATCAAATGAGCTAAGACCTCGTTTCCTAGTGGTGATAGTGGTCATCTGACCTTTTAAATTTCTAATTTGACTATATTGGAAGGTATGTTTAGAACCGTCTTCCAGCACACTTCTAAAGTTATTATGAGTTAATAATTGTTGTTCAGACTGAGGAACTCCTTTTGCAGCGATAGTGTTGTTATTATCTGCTAGCAGGATGCTATACATTTTGGGTTTAATGCAGACTATTTCTGAAATAAGGCGGTCCCCCACCTCACTTTTAAGTAAGCCTAGAGAACCCTTCCTTGAGTCATTGTAGAGAGGATGATCTGTGGGGAAATTAGATGTGTCTATCCATTTCCTCAATGGTTCCTTACCGATTTCATCAGTAAGGTTTTTGATGCCCTCTAAACAGGCGATGACACTATCGGTATCTGAATAGATTAGTTTTATTTTGTCTTGGTATGTTTTCTTAAGAATCATATACCAAAAATGGTACAGCTTAAATTTGGCAAGTTCTAGTATCTGGTAACCTATGTAATTAGGGTAAGTGAGTTTTATGGCTGGCGTCCCCGTCGTAACCAATACTTTGTTTTCTGAAAGCTTTATGGCTTTCTTAAATAGTGGCTTACTCACCGCTCGCAAAAATGCTCCTGCTGATGTTATGAGCTTCGTTTTGTTGGCATATTTTGATGGATTAAACAATGTCTTGCCGAATACAGAATTGGTCAACAATTTAAATAATCGCTGACAGTCTTTACTAGTGCTACTATTACGTTGCCTCACGTTCGTTTCAACAAAGCCCGCCAGATATTTTCCTTGTGAGAATTCATATATGCTATGAATTTTCTCAATTTGTAGACCTATCTCCAAGAACAACTGCAATAAAGGCAATGATATTAGGTAGTTTCGTTTGGGGAGATGGTCCCCCACTAATTTAGTATTTTTACGGGGTAGTTTTTGATTACTGATAGCCAATAGCTGTTTGCTGTACTCAGATAGATCATCTAATGTTATCTGTTTGTGATAGAGACATAGTGGTAAGTCATCCGTGTAGTGAGCTAATTCTGGGGCTATTCCTAGAGTGTCTATAAGAAGCCAGTAACCTTTTATAGAGTCTTGAGGATTCTTCTGGAGAAGACCGCCATTTGCGAGAAAACTCGCCATTTCTGCGGGTGAGAGTTTTCGAATGTTTGCGTAGGGCAGCGCCTCAGTCATGCAAGAACCATAAAGAGAATTAAAATCCCAGTATAGCAAAAATTTACTTACTAAGTTTTTCTCATCAAAATTGGGATTAATGAACTGGTTATTGGCCTGAGCAAACGTCCTAACAGCAGTAGTGAAGCCGCCTCTTATATTAGACTGTATGATGTTATAAAGCTCCTGATCAGTAATTAATTCTAATTCCACTCCACTGGTTTTTAAGAAGGCATCATAGGCAAAGCCGGGGAGAGAAACATAGTGAACAACATCTAGATTATAGATGTTGTATAATAATCTCCTATGCAAGGTGAATATGTCAGCCAGAAGTCCTACATCACAGCTGAGATATACTAGGAGATAGTCTCCTAGAGTTTGACAAGCTGTTTTCTCCCAAACCAGATGAGCATGATCGAATTCTTCTTGGCTAATATGCTTCTTAGACAGAGAACTGTAGAAAGCTCTTTTTGGGGGTAAAGTCTTCTCTTCGAGCCTTTCTGGGGAGCTGCAATATTCATAAGGAAACACTTGTTTGCCGGTTAATAAGCATCCCCAACTTTCGGGGGATAGATGACTTATCATCGCCTCTGTGAATTTCAAGGGTGATTTTGAAGCTATGTGCGCCTGAGCCAAACTAGCCAAACCAGCGGACAAGAAGGCTAGACTATCCAGGAAACGTAGTGCTCCTATTTCTACCTTTAGGAATTTATATCCCTGTTTCATTAAAACATTGATTGGGGCTTTAACACTTAGTTCTTTAATTATCAAAGCCATATCATATGATAGGTTATGAATAATAACAGGCAAATATTTACCTGAATTTTTCTGCCTTAAATTGCAATTATTGCAGAGTGCTCCTAAATAATTAGCCTTAGGCATTAGATGGTCATGATGCCTCACCTTTGGTTTGGTAAGAGTAAAGTCCTGATGACAGAAGTTGCACTTCTTCTGTATGGCAAAATGTATATGCTGCTCCCTGGTCATATGAAGTGGATAACAGGGAGTGTTCATCTTTATCCAATCCCATAAAGACGAAAGTCTATCATACATATGATCAATACACTGTACCCCCCGATGGACATATCTATCTATTATAGTGTTATTTCTGTCTATCACTATATAGCCATAAGCTATTGCTACGTGTCTAGCTGTTATTACCCCCTCTGGCTTACGATTATCGAGATAGGCTTCTAAATCCACAAAGGCAGTATGAGAGGGCAAGTAGCCCTTGTGAGTATTTTTGAATTTGCAAACGCTTCCAGCTGGGGGAAAAATCAACTTTTGTTGGTTGTCGCATGAATTGAAATGAGTTTTTAAGTTGCAAATGTCACTATATTCACTTAAACAATTCAAGCAAAAGTGCTTATTGCGTGAATGTTTTCTGGAGAAAATTCTCATATATTTCTGGAAGTGTTTGATTAAAGCTACATGAGTCTTTCCCAACAATAACAGGGCCACTACCAGTGAATATTTATTACTACCCCTACGACATAAAGTAGCATGATAGGTCCCTTCATGAGAAGTTAAGCAATAAATAAATATTGATATTTTGTTGTCAGACTCGAGTTTGTGGATGTCACTCCACTGGACAGGGAGAGTCACTCGCGAGTAATTGACAAATTTCTGAAGGCTATCACATCTAGATAAATATCGTCTGATTTTATACCAGCCCCAGCCAAGTCTACGACAGAAAAAGGCCGCCAGACATTGAATAAAACAGCTATTTTTTACTCCTCTCGGGTTAAATATCTGATTTTTCCCTCGTAAAGATGTGGGATATTCTATATAGTCTCCTAGGTATCCACGCACTCCATTCTTGCATATTACAATATGAAAACCCTTTATATAATCTAGTATGAAGCCTGATCCCTCGCCCGATGAAATTTCAGTTTCTAATCGCGTGCTAAGGTACTCCCTCCATGACCGTAAGAGCCGAGATATATCATCTCGTGTAACTAGTTGCGCGGGAAAAGTTATATAATGCTCACGACTGTCATCCTCTCCCAGTAGCGACTGTCTGCGCAAAATAAGGCTCAGTTCGGCATAAATCCTAAGAGCATTTTCATAAAGTGCTCGTCCTGATAGAACAGTGAAAAACTGTAATATGTGCCGCATAAATGTTGTTGCGAAGGACTGAAGAAATAATATGGGGTCGTGTTTATGAGAGGCAGGAATTGAATATTTTATTCGACAGAAGTGACCTTGAAAACATTCCGAGCGCTGTATGATATGCGGTTCCTCTGAAATGGAATCGTCTCCCATTTCACTCTCTTCCTCATCTGAACAAAAATTTTTTTTACCTGAAGTGAACCTTCGATTAGCAGAAGAGGGGGAACCCAAGAAAGAGTAGTAATGATCCTTGGAAGAGGAGCTGTCACTTGTGGCGCCTGGTCTCCATCCACTGGGACCGGCAATCGGCTCAACTTGCTCTTGTGGGAGTGTTACGGTCGAAGATTCATCGGGGGACACAGACTGATCTGCATAATATAATTAGAGAAAGTTATTTATTATTATTTTGTTTTAGAGCCATACTAGACTAATTATAACTCGAGCAATCTTTTAAAAAAATGTTACTGTTAAAGTATAAAACTGGGAGAAGCTAAGCAATCTATGGAATATATGCGGTTCTCAAAATGATTTTTATTCTTGTTAGTGAGATACTTTATAAACATATCTTAAAAATGTTTGACTGTTAATAAAAATAATTGATTAAGAAAAGAGCGCTGACCTCTTTCTTCCTGCCCCGCCCCCTGGATCATCTGCTTGGAGTATTGCCCCGCCCCAACTGTTGGAAAAAATTATTATTAGCTCAAAGACTTATTTCATTATCTGAAAATAGCAGTTTTAAGAAAACATCAATTCAGAGCAATAACCTGGTAATCTCACCTGTCACGCATCTCCTGCGATGAGCTGTGACATTCGCTACACACACTGATAGCCCGCAGAAACTACAGGAGAATGTGTGGTGAGCTGCATCCTGAGGGTATAATCGCCCGCATAGGTGGCATCTGCGAGCTGGGTGACGAGTCATAGCTGTAAATACACACTCTCACTCTCATATTCCATAAATTATTTAAATTATAGATAATATTTTAATCTCCCATAGATAGAGAAGTTTTTACCTGCTCTAATCTAAGCTGGTAACTTTCTTGAGTGAGCGGGAAGAGCACCTTTCGCCCTAGACGAAAAGGTGAGCGTATTTATAGCACGCTTTTAGGATAGCGTGCTCATAAGATACTTAATTTTCCCCAAAGTAGAGGTACAGTTTTTCACATCAGTCTCTCTCTATTTTCACGAGAATCTTTTAAACAAAAATCCCTGCAAGTCTATATATTATAAATATAATCTAGAAAAGATTTCTTATTGTCAATAAAGTAAGAGGGATAAAATCTGGGAAGAACTCTTTTCCCGAACGAAAAAATAAGAATTTAGACCGGGCAAGTAGGGAGGATTACGTAAATTGCCATAGTCATGTGAATTTCCCATTTGTATAAAGCCGAGGCGAGGGAAAGATTAATTAATTTATAGATTTTGTCCATCGCCAAAACTAAATATTCTTAAAAATAATAATAATAATAATAATAATATATTTTTCCCCCAAATAAAAAAAATAAATAGGCATCAGCCGGCAGAAAGTGGCGGAGCCTGCTTCTCTTTGTCTGTGACCTCCATTCTACCCACCACCACCTGGCGTAGGGAAGGTAGTGAAACTGCGTAATATCCAGACGACCTTCACTGTCGGTCGGGCTTTTTTTTTTTTTCTATGGTCTTCTGGCGGGAGAAGGTCATGCTGCCATTGTTATCTTCATCTCCGGGATAAACTCCCCCCTCCCTCCCCTCTGCTTTGAACTAAAAAGAAATGTTTATATATAAGATGATTCTTCCACAAAAAAGGCTCATTTGAGATGGGAAGATGGACAAGGTCTGTACCTTTACAGAGGAAGAGTTGAATATTTTCAGAGAGCCTGCAAGAATACTTGTCGCTGGTTTTAGCGGAGCAGGCAAGAGCAGTCTAGTGGAGCGTTTATGTAAAAAATATGCCGGTTCTTTCGCGAGAATAATCATTTCCAGTCTGGATGATAAAACTCACCCTTTGAAACAAATCACCTCTCTTAGTGAGAAAATCATTTTAGTGAAAGGTCTCATTAACCCGGCGGATTACCAAAATCCCCTTGAGACAGACAATAGCTCTCTGTATATAATTGATGACCTTTTTAATGAAGCAGTTAAGAGTGATATTATAGCTAATATTTTTACTAGAGGAAGACACGAGCAAATATCCGTAATTCTCATATCTCAAAATTTATTTCCACAAGGAAAATACGCTCGCACGATCACGCTTAATTGTAGTCAATATATTTTATTAAGACAACGAGATCTGTCTCAGTTGGAATGTCTCGGGCGACAAATTTATGGAAAAAATCTAGCCCCGAAATTTGTTGAGATATATCGTCACGTCACTGCGGATAAATACGGCTATCTTCTGGTTGATTTAACCGCTCCAGAGGAAATTCAATTACGAAGCTTCATTACCGGAGAGGGCAACTGTGAAACTGTATACCGCTGGTAAAAACAAAAATGGCCTTAAATTCACATAAAAAGAAAATTCTAGAAAAAGTATATAGAGACGTCAATAGCCCCGGGGGCTTTACTGGGAATGTTAACAAACTTTTTAGAGCGGCTAGGGAGAAAAACGCCTCTATTACTTATAAAGACGTAGTGGATTATCTCTCTTCTCAGAGGGCCTATACTTTGCATAAATTGCAGCCTCTGCGATTTCCCAGACGGAAAATCATAGCCGCTGCCCCTCGCATTATACTCACCTGCGACTTGGCGGACATGACTTTATTACATTCCCACAATGGTGGCATTAAATATATTTTGTTATGCATAGATGTCTTTTCAAGGTTAATGAAGGCGGTAGGACTAGTCAGAAAAAACTCAAAAAGCGTCTTGTCAGCCTTACGAAATATTATAGAAAGCCCCACCTTCCGTGGAATTTCGAGATTACACACAGACAGAGGGACCGAGTTTTATAATCGTCCTCTTCTGAATTACCTAAAAAAAAAAAATATTAAATTATACAGTACCTTCTCGGACACTAAGGCTGCAATAGCGGAACGGGCTATTCGCACGCTTAAGCATAGAATCTACCGCTATATGACTTTAACAAATTCTTTAAAATATATAGAGGTATTACCAGCCATAGTAGAAACTTACAACTCAACTCCTCACTCCTCTCTCAAGAAAGGTCAAACTCCACAACAAGTGCATTCTCTGAGTCTTCCTCGAGACATTCGTCAGCAGTTTGGGCTAATGTATTTAAATGCCCGTCCTCATCAGCCTCGTACTAGTCCACGACTGACTCCTGGAGCGCATGTGCGGATAACTAGCCACCGGGGGATATTTCACAAGAGTTATTGGCCTCAAAACACCGAAGAAATTTTTAAAATCCAATCGGTTGATAATTCGCAAGTAATCCCCACATATTCTCTTATCGACCTGAGCGGGGAAAAAATACTCGGGCAATTTTACGCTCAGGAATTAATAGAAACATCTCTACCTGAATTTTTTCCCATTAAAATATTGAGACGGAGAAGAAAAACTGAGGGCAGTAGAGAATATCTGGTGAGCTGGGTGGGTTATCCCCGAAGTGCAGATAGCTGGGTGCACGAGAAGGACATGCAAAATGTCAGACAGGGGTAAGCCCCTGGCAGTGCAACACAGAGAGTTATTAATTTTATTAAACAAACTTCCAGCTAAAGCTCGCAATCGTATTATTAAGGAATTAAAAAAAAAAGAAATTAATTGCATATCTGAGATATTTACTAATTTTCTTAAGAAAAATCTAACAGTAGAACCGACTATTTTGAGCAAATTAAAGAAGTTTAGAGGAGACATTCTCACCGTTGCCCGTAAACGAACTCCACTTTATAAAAAAAAAAAATATTCTTCTTTCGAAGCGTGGAGGAGCCATCTTAACTACACTCTTACCTCTGGTCATCTCGCTGATTAGTAGTTTTATAAAGTAAAAAATAATCGAAATGGTGGTAAAGGAATTTTGTCTCATCCCTCGGCTAACCGCCGAAAAATATATTTTTAAAAATGGAACAAATATCTTACCCACTCCTAAGCGCGAATCTCCTTTTCCCCGCCTTCGCAGAAGCACTGCAACCACCACTATGGCGCGTAGGAAGGAATCTTCCAGCCTCTCGAGAGTGAAAGTGAAACCAGCCCAAAGCAAGGATGAGAAGGTCAGCTCCTGCCCCAGCATAGCAACTCGCCCTCATAAGGGTAATTACCGCTTCGAGCTACCACCTCCCACGAGCGGGCACCCACCCGAGCTCTTTGTTGAGACTGGTGAGTCCCCCATAAAAAAAAAAAAAAAAAATAAGCTCGCTCGCTGTAATGCCGCCCGCGGCGGTGGCGGCAGTGGCGGCAGTGGCGGCGGCTGCGGCGGCTGCGGTGGCGGGCGCGCCCGCGGTAGTTGCCGCGAGGAGTCTAAGAGTAAAAAAAAAAAAAATCCGAAACAGAAAATAATAGCCAATAATAATAAACTCCCGCCGGAAATACTTTTATCTTTAATATCAAGAAAAAACAACAGTCTTTCTCTCTCGCCTGAGGACTCTTCCCCAAATTTAAATGAAATAATTGATCTGTATTTCACGAGAGAAGAATTGCCATACGCGAAATCTATGCTGAATCTATTCAAGAATAATTCTTTCATTCGGTGGGATAAGAGAGGTATTTTATTCCCTCCATACCATAATTTAAACATCTTACAAATCATTAAATCTTTGACAAGCAGTCGAGCGTACATCGATAAAAAACTTTTGCCCGTTGTAGGGGAATTAGTGAGCCTTATTAGATTAGAGCCAAGATTTATAAAAAATCACAAGGCGAGAAAACAATTATTAGGCGGTTTTTATGTTAAAAAGACCGCGGAAAAAAAGCCGCTCTGGCTAGCCTATTGAAATTTAAGCTTTCATAAAGTCGAGAGAAGAGCTTTGCCCGCTTTAGTAAATACCGGGTCAGGATAGAGACAAGAAGTTCCTTCTCGAAGTGCTATTCATAAAAAAAAAAAAAAATGGACCAGCCATCAGTTGATTATCCCGAGAGAATTAATCTCCCGTTGAATGAAGAAGGAGAAAAGGACCCCAGTTTGTCGATATTATTACATCAATTAACGTCAAGACGAAAGATTTATCAGCAAGTGTGTTACAAAGCTCGTGTGATACAAAGTTTATGGCAAACCTACGAATCCTTCAAAGTCAATTGCCCCATGACCAGATTTACTAAGACTTTTGATGAAATTGAAAAATTATATGACAATTTTAATCAGAAAGAACTGACGGCTGAAATCAGACGCTTAGAATATGCTACGCATGATTTCCGGGATATGATAGAAGCTTTTGAAGGGGCCCAAAGCTTGTATAAGCACCTTAGGCGAATGTCGACCTAGAGAGGTCCCCCAAACCCCTACCAAACCCACCCGCAGGAGTGGGAGGCTACAGCAGCGCGGTATTTAAACCCTGCCGCCGACGTACCGATAAACATTATCCGTCTCACTCCCTCAGCGAGGACTCTAAGGAACCCAACTGTTGACGAGAATGGAATATAAATTTCCAGTAATTGTCGGGGGAATAACGGGTGAAGAATTCCTGGAATATGGGGATTGTATCGTGTATCCCCACAACGCTACTTCTGCTCGCCCCTACGAGCCGGCTCTTTCACTCTGGGAAAAATATCCTTTTTCCAAAATTGAGCGAAAATCGCTAATCCTGGTGAACCGTGCCATAGCTGCAGATCGGGGCACACCCGGGGAAATTGTCCTAAAATCACCCCCACCATGCACCAACACCCTTGACGACAGGCCAGAGGATTTTTTAAGACCCCACCTTGCAGCACTAATATGTCAGTTCTCAGCGGGTCCTTGTCTTGAAAAGAATGAAATTGCGCAACAGCAATTAGAGCGTAGTCTCGACACGCATTATGTACGCGGTTTGAGCAAGGACACGCAACAGAATCGACGAATTTGGTTTAAATTATGTCTGGTGTCCCTGGGGCGGGCGGTGATAGCCAATGGCAACATCAAACGGGTAATTTTACCCCAGTACATTGGCATGAGCAGAAAACAGGCCGATGAATGGCACACTGAATATCTCCCTCTCATTAACATATTTCAAGACATATTACTGAAACGGGAAATTCAGACATGCTTGCTCGTGCCGTCAGTGAGCCCATACTTGGCAGTACCTAAAATCATCCTAGATGAGGTGGAAATTGAACGCGGCGCCTCCCCCGAAGCTCTAGAACGGGAAATACTACAGCTGTCTGTGGAGAAGCAAGGCACTGGCAGCATCAGCGGTGGCAGCAGTGCCGGTGGCGGCAGCGGCAACAGCAGCTGCAGCAGCGGCAGCGGCGGTGTCAACGGTGCTGACGTCGGACCAGCCGGTGGGATTGGAACTAAACGAGACAGTGGCATGCGTGAAATGGACATGCCTGATGGAGTCGAGGTCACTTCACGCGGAAAACGCAAACGACAGCACGATGATGTGGATATTTTATTCCTAAATGCTGTAACTAATAAAAAAATAAAAATGTAAACTCTTCAAACTAAAGTTTTTTTAAGCCTTTAAAAAATATATATAATGGTCTATATTTTGTATTTGTCTCATACTGTCTCTGTCCCTCAACATGGACAGAGGGGGTCCGGGGAAATATATCTATTTGAGCAGTTTAGAAAATATTGACATTTTCGACAATACAGCTTCGGCCTTTCAAAATATAATTACTGCAACGCCTTTAAATCCATCCTTGAACTACGAAATAGCCTTGCTTAATGTTTTGTATCCCAAAAAATTCAATGTTCTAACAAGAGACGATGCCGAATGCGGTATTGACATTATACAAAATCACATTACTGAAACAGGAATAAGTACAGAAGAAATAGTCCATCACTTTCTACCAAAAAATGATGTGTTATCGACAGATGCCAGCCATATTATTGAAGAAATTAATCGACAGCTAACAGCAGATTTAAAAAAAGCCTTTAGAGATAATTATTCGGCACATTTCCCGAAAGGGAAAATACTCAATTATGATGTCGGAATTGGGAGGGTTTTAGTTTCGACGAGATCGCGAACCTTTACGGGAAAAAACAATGCTGCCACTTCATTTAAAGCTCAATTTAAACCGAGAATAGCTCGGGTGCTTGGGCTTAGCAGCGCTGAAAAATATTATTTATTTCGTAGTGACGCGCCCGAGGGGACCTCCTTCCCCAAGCAGATTGCCCCATTCAAACCTGATCCCACTGCCGGAGTTGATTATGTGATATAGTGATATTGTGGAACCGCAAATATACGGTAGTCAGTTAGTCAATATTCTGGATGCTTTCGCCTTTCAGGAGAGTTATTCAAAAGGTGCTCATCCTATGATGTACAAACCTCTATGCGTAACTAAATTAGATAAAATAGCTATCAAAATGACAGATCAGTTTGGTCGTAATCTGTCTTTTGAAAGCGGTCATTCCACTACCGTAGTGTTACATGTAAGACCGATAAATAAATAGAACCAACTCTGCGTAAAAATGGTTATTGTTTCTCTAACCGCCAAACATGCGTGTACCCTTTCAAGTGCCCTCTGAGCAGGAATTTCGGAGTTTATTCTCCCTAAAACCCTCCCATGTGGGTGGTGGTCTGGGAGATATACAAACTTTTCACGCGCCATACAGAGTCCGAGGTGGGGGATTTTTTTCGGCTTTAGCGGGACTAGCTAAAAGAGCTTTACCTTTTCTTTTCAGAGTGGCTGCGCCAAGTGCAGTAGAATTTGGAACTAAAATGCTCGATGATTATCAGTCTGGAAAAACAGACATGAAAGCTGCTCTTAAATCTCACGGGATAGATGCTTTAAAAGGTGTCGCAAAGAAGGTTATTACGGGTGGCCGAGTAAGCAGGGTGACTAAGCGACGGCTGAATAAATGCAAGTTAAATAAACGCCGACGAAGCCGAGTTGCTTATAAAACGGATGTATTCTCTCTCGTATAAACAGTCGCTTATTAGCCATGGCGGGTGTCGGGGCTGAAAACAGCGGACTCAAAGTCCCGTTAAATGATTATTCTTCCAGCGTCATTAATCAATTCCCGCGACCGCATAGACTGAGACAAGTTGAGAGTTCCATAGCTCGCACTCAGAGTTTTGATACTCTACCAGTAAACCTTCCTCTCTCTCAAAAACTAAAAGATAATTTTCTAGAATTTAGAATTCCTGGAGTTCCCGGAGCATTTCTAGATTTAGGCAAAATAGTTATAGAATTTAGAGTGACTCTAACAGAGGCCGATGGGCAAAGTCCACTAGGGGAAACAAGCAACATTGCACTCATCAATGGATTTTCCAACACGTTATTTAAAAGTGTCCAGTGTTTCCTGGGCGAGCAAATAACGGAAACAAATTCTAGTTTTAATTACTGGTCATTCATTAAACTCTGCAGCTCAGTAAAACGAAGCCAGTTGCCGAGTATCGCCCGACTGGGGTATCTCTTGCCCGACTTTAAAGGAGGAGAAGGTATAACTAAATTGTTCGATACAGCCTATTTCGCCCGCACATCGGCAAAAGAACCACAGATACTGACAAAGAATGATAAAGAACAGGGCATAACTCTGTGTTTTCCCTTGGCTCTGGACATATCCACTCTGGACCAATATCTGCTTGACAATATCGATTTAAAAATTAGGCTGGAATTATCCCCTCAAGCGTGGACTCTGAAAACAGACGATGATGCCAGCACATACCAGCTCCATATTAATTACGCTAAACTTTGGCTTAATAGGGTGTACCCATATACATCAGCTTATATGGCCTTGAACAAGTCTCTAGCCTTAGACGCAAAGCCGATAATATATACTTTTAATCGCACTCTAAGTAAAAATTATGTGCTAGGTCACAATCAAACGAGCCTCCTAATAGATCAGCCATGGGGTCATGTAATTCCCGCCAAAATTTTCATGGTAATTTTGCCCATGACAGCCTATGCAGGAAAACATAAGGAGAATGGCCTATATTTTGAGCATGGGGATCTAGCCAGTTTATCTGTATGTATTAATAATAATACAGTTTATCGCATAAGCAGTGATTTCCCCCATCATTATAGTAAATTATATTATGAGGCAATTAACTCTCTGGGCATTGAGGAAGAAAATTTAATTCTCTATGAATCATTCGCCTCCGGGCGAACCATCAATATTTTCAATTTAACCGACAGCCAAGTGGAAGACGCTCTCCCGATTGAAAAATCTGGTAACTTGAGAATTGAATTACAGTTCTCTAAGCCCGCCCCTCATAATAAGGTAGTTTTATTATTTGCTCAGACCACTGGTGTTTTATCCATCGACCAGAATAGATCTGTTCATTGTGATGTGCGAGCATAAATAAAAAATGAATTGCGCAGAAATAAATAATAGTTTAATTCCCGCCCTAGGAAATAAAGTCACATATATTGGCTGTTTCACTATAGACGCTCTACAGCAAATAAGATTAGATGACTATCCCTCAGACAGGCCCATAGTGCTTGTAAGTAATATTCTTCCTTCGTACAGCTCAAAAGTAATGGGTCATTTTTTTTCTCTTCTCTTGGACAAGAAAAATAGTCTATCCTTCTTCTTTGACAGTTACGGGAAAAAACCAGAGAATTATGGCATAAATTTAAAAAAAATTTTTAAACTAAATAAAATTAAATATTTATATCGTTTATCTGGCAGAACACAAAGTGATTTTTCACTCACTTGCGGTCTATATGTTATGATGTTTATTCATAAAGCAAGCCTTGTGGGATTAGAAAGAGCTTTATATTTTTTTAAAAAAAATTTCTCGGAAAAATCGCTTTTTATCAATGACAGATTAGTGATAGCATATGCTAGAGAGAATTTTAAAATGTTACCTCCTTGTGAAAATACATTTTGCCTAAGTAGACAAGGTTATCTTTGTGCTTCCCTCTGTGAGGAAGGTCACCTCTGACGAGAGTATCCCCCAAATACCCCTCCTGGCTGGTAAGGCCCTCTCTGAGCTGTATATAAGAGCCCGCTGAAGCTGTCTTCCCCGCAAAAAGATAGAGGCTGACCTCTCCATAGCCTTTTTACTCTCATCATGGTGAAGGAAGCAGACATTCTCGATTCTGGTAAGCGAGACATTTTATTTTGCTAAAAACTTCTCTTTGAATATTAACGAAACAAACGAGTGCAAGAGACTTATAATAATTTTTAAAGTTGAGTCTCTTTTTTCAACAGTTTTCACTGGACCAGTCAGAATTTGTAAAGTTTTTGATTTTATCGGCTGGTAGATTGGATACTTCTCTTTGAATATTAACGAAACAAAACGAGCGCAAGAGACTTATAATAATTTTAAAGTTGAGTCTCCTTTTTTTTCTTCAACAGTTTTCACTGGACCAGTCAGAATTTGTAAAGTTTTGATTTTATCGGCTGGTAGATTGGAAGGGAAGGAACACACCGGCTTCAAACTCCTAAAGCGGTGTCATTGTGATGATAGCAGGAAACGCAAACAAAGACTTCCTCAGGAAAGGGTATGTCTTTCTATGTTCCCTCCTTTGGTAGATTAGAGACGAGTCCCACTCCTTTATTTGAAAGTGATAAATATGTTCTCTTTATGACTTACAGCCTGTGGAAGATGGGATCAGTTCATCTGATATAGAGGTGCCTATGAAGAAAGAACCAGATCTCGACAACGATGAAACGCAGAGCCTTCCCTCATGTCAGTCTGATGACCTCGTTGTGGACCTCTCTACGCTCGATACTGCTCAATCTGATGACTCTGTTGAGGTCACTGCCGCGGCAGGTGCTGAACAAACTGGCGACCTTGAAGCGCACCCTGACAGTCAGTCGGAGAAGGAAGGGAAAACCCCCGACGTGAGAGTAAAGCCAGCAGAAGGGGTAAAGACGGCAGATGTTGATGTACCTGAAAAGGAAATCATTTTCGAGCGGGAGGTTATCAATCTTACAGAAAGTGAACAGGAGGAGCGCAGTCATTCAGTCTAACCAGTAAAACTCGCACAGTTTCGCCCCTTTGCTCGCGCTAAAAAACTTTGCACAGCTTTTTTTTGCCCTTTTGTATGTGAATTAATAAAAATATTGACAAACTCTGATTTTTATTTACATATAACTATATATTACTATCTTCTCTAGTCTAAACATATATATATATAAACAATATCGCACCACTTAAGCCTCTCCCCATCTGAGAGGAAAATGTATATGACAAAGTTCCTATAAGACCTCTATCAGCACAAAGGTCTTCCCTAGATGACCTTTTCTCACTGCTTTAAGCCTCCCCCACCTGGAAAGATCTAGCAGCTGGCAAGAATAAACACTACCGTAGTACCCGGAAGAACCTTTTTTTTTTTTTTGCTGAGGTACGGACGGGCGAGCAACACTCCCTCGGGGGACCAGCTACCCATCCATTACCGCGTTCTTTAAACCCAGCAGTGTTGTGAAGTAGCAACAGTCGCGTCAGTGAGTCGCAGCCCAGGGAAGGGGGGGGGGACTCCCTCGGAGATGGTAAGCTTGTACCCAGTCACCTGAATCCTTTGTACTGCCTCTCCCATCTATCAGAGTGATTGAGTTTGGGGAGTCAGAAGTGATCATTACCTACCTTCTTATACTTAGTAATTACACAGAAATAAGTCTCTCTCTCTATCCCCTTGGGGGATGTTTAAACATATTAAATCTTGTACCCCTGACAGCACCTGAGCTTATGCAGACCACCCATTATCACATTCTTTTCCACACTCATTATCCTGGGAATCTGCCCACCTGCACACCTGAATCCTTTTTTGTACTGCCTCTCCCATCTATCAGAGTGATTGAGTTTGGGGAGTCAGAAGTGATCATTACCTACCTTCCTATACTTAGTAATTACACAGAAATAAATCTCTCTATCCCCTGGGGGGATGATTAAACATATTAAACTTGTACCCCCTGACAGCACCTGTGCTTATGCAGACCACCCATTATCACATTCTTTTCCACACTCATTATCCTGGAATCTGCCACCTGCACACCCGAATCCTTTGTTCTACTTTATGTACCTACTTATTAATGTATAGGAATAAGTCTCTCTATCCCCTTGGGGCATGATTAATCATATTAAACAATTACCCTGTTAGCCCTAAGGTCATACAGACCCCATCATTATCTCATTTTCCATGGTCATTATCCGGCAGTGTTCCTAGATCGACCAAATTACACTACTCCTATGAATATATAATAGAACTAGCCTCAGGACATTTTTGAGTGTTTTTTTTTAGTATTTATAAAGCATACATCATATTAACAGTGGCCTCCTATTATGTTTTAAATGATAAGTACACAAGTCCATACATGATTAATATTGCGTATGTATACATTTACTCACTTATGAACACATACATATATACATACATACACATGCACACTCATGTATGTATATATATACATACACATATCTACGTATACAATATACATTTGCATTCCATAGAGGCATCACTAGGCATCTAATGACGTCTTGCCAACCCAGAGTGGACAATGAGGATAGTGTCCATCAACCAAGAATTGATAGTGAATTTACACAGCTCCAAGTACCCTATTTCACCAGTCCTACAGTTATTAACAACTGGGAACGCTACTACATATTAGTAAAGGTCTTGTGTCTCCTCTTATTCACACAGCTTACCTAACATTTAGAGTAAGCATAGATGGGGTGTCCACGAGGGGTTGCACATATCTCTCCCAGGAGACGATATCCAAAACAGCTCCTGGCAGTTTAATTTTACCCATAAACAGAACTTTTTGACCCGAATAGATCATTGTACCAATTTAAATAGACACGATCATAACAGTGTTTGCAGATGTTTAAGTGGTGTCTTCCATCTCCATAAATAACCGCAATCTTATAACCGGTACAGCAATAGGGAAAATGAGTGATGAACTACAGGAAACTGCGGCATGAGAGAGATAAAGGAGGATAAAAACAAATCCAGATAAAATTCAATGCAAAAGGATACTTGGCAACCATCAATGAGGATAACAGAGTAGTTATGGTATGAGGTGTACCTGTTATTGTCAAGAACTGTAATAGAATTCGAAAATAACTGACTTTATCTTCCACTATATTTATTACACAGAAAGTAAACTTAGCCAAGGCATTTATTCACCAACTATTCCAGCCATGGTACTGAGGCTTTTTATTCTTTCTTTCTGTAGCTATAACCAAGTTCGGCCTCATATTAAGGACTTTTGTAAAATGTTTATACTTCCTCTACTCTTCCATAAATGTCATTATCTCTCACAAATAAATATAATAAGCTAAAATTACCAAGAGTTCAAAACAAAAATTAGCAGATTTGTTTCAGGTGTTGTTTTGCGGAACAGAAGCTGGAAGATCAGGATGTAGGATTTACCCTGGATTCATGATACAAATGCCGTTAATGTTCCTTTGGATAAAATTAAGATAAACTTAAAATATAGAGGACCTATACATGCCGCCACTCGTAGTAAACACCATTCATTATATAATCCAAGGTCCTCCTCATAGAACCCAGAGAAAGACTGTCCAACAACGAGTTAAACGTTACATCCATAAAGATGGCTTCACAAGATCAATGATTCTCAATAGTAGTTTCCTAAATAATCTAATAATCTGATATTTTCAGGTCGAACACCACCCCTCTATGTCGCCAACACCATTCTTAAATCTTATTCACCCAAGTACCTGACAGCCGACTACAACCAAACTTTGTGTTACTAACTATATTTTCAATCCTTGGTAACGTAGTCACCTCGTACATACTCTCCAAAGTTTGCATGGTAAGAAAAAATGTCTGTGTACACAAATTCTAGTATATTCAATTCAGATACGTTCGTGTGTGTTTGTATATATATATATATATATATATATATATATATATATATATATATATATATATATATATATATATATATATATATATATATATATTATATATATATATATATATATATATATATATATATATATAGATATATATATATATATATATATATATATATATATATATATATATATATATATATATATATATATATATATACATATATACATATATATATATATATATATATATATATATATATATATATATATATATATATATATATATATATATATATATATATATATATATATATATATATATATTATATACATATATTATATATATATTATATATATATATATATATATATATATATATATATATATATATATATATATATATATATATATATATATATATATATATATTTTTTTTTTTTTCAACAAGTCGGCCGTCTCCCACCAAGGCAGGGTGACCCAAAAAAGAAAGAAAATCCCCAAAAAGAAAATACTTTCATCATCATTCAACACTTTCACCACACTCACACATTATCACTGCTTTTGCAGAGGTGCTCAGAATACAACAGTTTAGAAGCATATACGTATAAAGATACACAACATATCTATCTATCTATATATATATATATATATATATATATATATATATATATATATATATATATATATATATATATATATATATATATATATATATATATATATATATATATGCAATAAGATCACAGTAAACAGGTGATTTTAAAATATGCAAAACAACCACTCTGAAAGAATAGAGAAATTCCAAGCGCTTTCGTGACTACTCACATTATCAAGGAACTATGAGTAGTCACGTGAGTAGTCACGAAAGCGCTTGTAATTTCTCTATTCTTTCAGAGTGGTTGTTTTGTATATATATATATATATATATATATATATATATATATATATATATACATATATATATATATATATGTATATATATATATATGTATATATATATATATATATATATATATATATATATATATATATATATATATATATATATATATATATATATATATATATATATATATATATATATATATATAATATATATATATATATATATAATATATATTATAGGTAGTAGGTTGGTAGACAGCAACCACCCAGGGAGGTACTACCGTCCTGCCAAGTGAGTGTAAAACGAAAGCCTGTAATTGTTTTACATGATGGTAGGATTGCTGGTGTCTTTTGTCTGTCTCATAAATATGCAAGATTACAGGTACGTCTTGCTACTTCTACTTACACTTAGGTCACACTACACATACATGTACAAGCACATATATACACACCCCTCTGGGTTTTCTTCTATTTTCATTCTAGTTCTTATTCTTGTTTATTTCCTCTTATCTCCATGGGGAAGTGGAACAGAATTCTTCCTCCGTAAGCCATGCGTGTTGTAAGAGGCGACTAAAATGCCGGGAGCAAGGGGCTAGTAACCTCTTTTTCTGTATATATTACTAAATGTAAAAGGAGAAACTTTCGTTTTTCCTTTTGGGCCACCCCGCCTTGGTGGGATACAGCCGGTGTGTTGAAAGAAAGAAAGATATATATATATATATATATATATATATATATATATATATATATATATATATATATATATATATATATATATATACATACATATATATATGCAATAAGATCACAGTAAACAGGTGATTTCAGAATATGCAAAACAACCACTCTGAAAGAATAGAGAAATCCAAGCGCTTTCGTGACTACTCACATTATCAAGGAGTAATCACGAGTAGTCACGAAAGCGCTTGGAATTTCTCTATTCTTTCAGAGTGGTTGTTTTATATATATATATATATATATATATATATATATATATATATATATATATATATATATATATATATATATATATATATATATATATATATATATATATATATATATATATATATATATATATATATATATATATATATATATTTCAACAAGTCGGTCGTCTCCCACCGAGGCAGGGTGACCCAAAAAAGAAAGAAAATCCCCAAAAAGAAAATACTTTCATCATCATTCAACACTTTCACCTCACTCACACATTATCACTGCTTTTGCAGAGGTGCTCAGAATACAACAGCTTAGAAGCATATACGTATAAAGATACACAACATATCCCTCCAAACTGCCAATATCCCAAACCCCTCCTTTAAAGTGCAGGCATTGTACTTCCCATTTCCAGGACTCAAGTCCGACTATATGAAAATAACCGGTTTCCCTGAATCCCTTCACTAAATATTACCCTGCTCACACTCCAACAGATCGTCAGGTCCCAAGTATCATTCGTCTCCATTCACTCCTATCTAACACGCTCATGCACGCTTGCTGGAAGTCCAAGCCCCTCGCCCACAAAACCTCCTTTACCCCCTATATATATATATATATATATATATATATATATATATATATATATATATATATATATATATATATATATATATATATATATATATATATATATATATATATTAATATATATATATGTATATTATATATATATTATTAACATATCGGCCGTTTCCCTCCAAGGTACGGTGGCCCGAAAAAGAAAAAAACCTTCATCATTCACTCCATCACTGACTTGCCAGAGGCGTGCTTACACGCCTCTGCAACATTAACACCCCTCCTTCAGAGTGCAGACGCTGTAATTTCCATGTCCTGGACTTAAGTCCGGCCTGCCGGTTTCCCTGAATCCCTTCATAAATGTTACCTTGCTCACACTACAACAACACGTCAAATCCTAAAAATCATTGGTCTCCATTCGCTCCTAACACACTCACACATGCTTGCTGGAAGTCCAAGCCCCTCACACGCAAAACTTCCTTTTCCCTCTCCTTCCAACCTTTTTCGTTCCAACCTCTCTACATGTCTGAACCACCTCAACAACCCCTCCTCAGCTTCCTGAAAATATTTCACATTCACCTTCTACCAGTTGGTGTAAAGACCATGTTATCGACACTATCTCTCTTGATGAAGGTATGAAACAGCCTATCCGTCAGCCATGCTGCTGAAGTTGGTTTCTTCATGATCTCACCACAGATTGTATTTAACCGTACTATTCTTTAATATGTAGTAGGATGCTTCGATACGTCCCTCCTGTTTATAATTCTAGTGCCCAATGGAGAACTATGAAATATCTTCATGGCTTTGTCCGGGATTATTGCAGATTTCTTAAGCAAATTGTGTTGAAAGTTAATCAAGTGTAGGATAAAGTAATCAGTGAGTCACCAGATGAGAATTATGAACAATAACTGAAATACACGATGATGATATCTGTATAATGTCCTGCAATTGTTCTATGAAGTCTCACTTGAAGTCTGCAGTGTAGGTTACTTACAATGTAGCTGTGATGAATGGTTTGAAAAACCGACAAGTTGAAGATTGAGACACTTATGCAGCATATGGGAGCATAAGTGTCTCAATCTTCAACTTGTCGGTTTTTCAAACCATTCATCACAACTGTCAGACACTGCAGCATCATGGGATCTTGTTACAAAGAATTCTTCAACACTTGTTCAACCTTTGGACGAAGACCTACTTCGACTAGTGGATGGTACCACTATGACCCCGCCTCCACCTGCTTCACGTCACCTCACTACAGTATATAAGCCACGTCTACGGCCCTATGCTGTACATTCTACAAGATTGATGGACTGAACACATCGACTCCAGGTTGAGGGACTGATTACCTCATTCTCCTCCTCTCCTTACGCCTTCCTCTTTGTATTGGACTGATGAAGCCACTGTGTGGCGAAACGTTTCCTGAATAAAGATTCCCATATGCTGCATAAGTGTCTCAATCTTCACAATGTAGCTGTCGATTTCAACTCCTAATTATCTGTATTGCTCACAGAACTTAATGTCATTGTTATTAATTTGAAAGGATTGCAGGATTGTTAGTGCAGACACTGGGTCATAAGGTTGAGGTTTTGTCTGTGCATATGTCAGTACTACAATCAATGCTACTACCCGTCGAAGCTTCGAGGACAACTTGAAGTCTCTTCATGTTTCCGAAGATGCAGATGTGATCCTCATAAAAATGACAGCCTCTTCATCTTTTGGAAGATTACATCATACTAGCATGTGTATGTGGATATTAAAGAGCAAGGATGACTGGTGATATTCTTGACGCCCTTGTATTTGTCCGAGGTACTTCTGGCACTCACGTATCGTCGGATCTTAGTAATGTTTCCTCTCACACCCAAACTTGTTGATTGTTCTTGGATACTTTCGGTGTTGGCTGTGTCAAAAGAAGCTTCTTCCTGGTAGAACCCACTGAGAATGTGGGAGAGTTGATGTTGTATTAATGGGTAATGTATTGAAAGATTTCGATTTTGGAATGGTCACAATGAGAGACTGTGTCCAAAGGTCAGGTAAGACACCATCCCATGAGCTGAACATACACAGATCAAGGAATGAGTTGTTGAGTATTTCGTACACAGGTGTAGACTATTGGCCTGCACACCTTGCCGCAACACGATAACCAATTAGGAACGACCAAAAAGTCTGGTATTTACAGTTTATATAGGCTATGTACAGTATTTACAGCTATGTACAATGAGGCAAGTGAAGGTAAATCTGGCAAAGCTGTTTCACGAGCGCCCCACGTAGCTTCACAGTTTTGGTGGGATTCCTTGTAACAGGCTGAGTGAACCAAGGTACTGGTAGAACGACGGGGCCCTTGATCGTTAAGCCCTTATCACCTGGTTCGCTGGTCGGAAGGCATGACTATGTAGGTGTGACATACACCGAATAAATTGTAACATACTATTATCATGCCACACTGAGCAACTCTCTGAGTATTTGAGTAGTCTAAAGGTATTGTAGGTTATGCAGACTTTCCTAAGTGAGGTGGCTTTTCCCTTTTTCTAATGCAGTTTGAGGTTGAGAAATGTTGTATATGCCTATCTTCTCACAAGCAGTAATTATGAGAGTCCTTCTTGTTCTATTGGTTGTATTTGCTAAGTTGAATGTTCTAGGCCAAGCTTTGCAGACCGGAGACTTCTAATTGTTGGTCAAGTAAAATGTCTGCCTACGTCGAGGATGAGTGATGGAAGATCAGATGTGAGTTTGGTTTTGAGATCATTTAAACCAATTTTGATGAGTAGACGTTGCATAGTTAATGCTTTACAAGAACTTTTTCTAGGACTATATACATTTTTTTTAATCTTCTGAACTTAAGGTATGCTTTGAGAAATTAATAAAATCATCTGCTCTGCAGTGTCTTAAATTTTTCTGTTAGTTTAAATACATTCTGACGTTGAGATCGAAGCGACGATTCAGTGGTCCACTTTGCCAATTCTTCCTACCTAAATTAAACCTTTATTGTTTTATCGAAGCGTTTTATCGAAGGTCTTCATATTGCGTATTCACTGTAGAAAATGAGTTCTGTTTTATAACAAATATTTACCTTGCGTTTGAAGCGTAAAATATGCTCAGATTCCCATGAATGTTCATTTTATCTCTGGCAAAGTTGTAAATAAATAAGACCCTTGTATTTGTGTTAGTTTTGGTAAATCTTAAAAGAAAAAAAAGTGTATGTTCTGGGAAGGAAATATAGTGTGATGGGACAGGGCAGGTATAGTAATAAGAGGGAGAGAACGTGAGGGACACATGTGGAAGTTTAAAATCTCAGGAGAAATTTTGAGATAAAATTTCAGACAGATAAACACTTTAACAGATACATGAAACCTGACAGAAACAGTCCAAAACAGAGAATAAACTTCAGCAGAATCTGAAAGTCCAGCACGAAGGATTCCGTTACTATTTTTATATAATAAATGTTTTTCCTGTCGAACAAGAAGCGATGCTTATAAAAACGAAAGGCCAAGAACCAGGTTCGGATTCCCAGGCTCATCACTTCAACTAAATTAGATAACTCACCAGTGTACTGTTAGAGAATTTAGTATGATACTTGCATAATAAAAATAAACTACCAGCGTTTTTATGATAGTTTGCAGAGGTAAGGTTGAAACCTGTCAGCTTATGCTTGAATACACCAGCAAGGCAATGAGAACTTCGGAAGCTTTGTTTCTAGAGAGCTGTAGTTACTAAAACTTGCATGGTAGCAAATCCCATTCACAAGAGAAATGGAAATTTTAAGGGGATGTTTCCATCACAGAGAAGGGAAACAAAAAAATATAGTAATACAAAAAAGAGGAGGGGAAGAAAGGGTAGGGCAGTTCAGAAGTGTGTTCTCTGGGGAGGGGAGGATCTGGAGGTAAAGTAAGAAGAGCGAGCGGAGGACGAGTGGGGCAGATGTGGAAGTTTGAAATCACGTCAGAAAAGTTGAGGTAAAATTTCAGACGTAGTTATGAGAGCACCTGAGGTGGCTGAGGGAGGCGGGGGTTGTTTGATAAATGGACTGGAGGGCTGGGAGACCGGGGTGGGGGGTTAAGGATGCTACTATATTTATGGGGTGAAGGTGTGTCTGTGTGTCTGTGTGTGTGCACTCACCTAATTGTATTCACCTAATTGTGGTTGCAGGCGTCGAGAATCAGCTCCTGGCCTCGCCTCTTCACTGATCGCTACTAGGTCCTCTCTGCTCCCTGAGCTTTGTCATACCTCATCTTAAAGCTATGTATGGTTCCTGCCTCCACATCACTTGCTAGACTATTCCACTCCCTGACAACTGTGTGACCGAAGAAATACTTCCTAACGTCCCTGTGACTCGTCTGAATCTTCAGCTTCCAATTGCGACCCCTTGTTTCTGTGTCCCATCTCTGGAACATTCTGTCTCTGTCCACCTTATCTATTCCACGTAGTATTTTGTATGTAGTTATCATGTCTTCCCTGACCCTCCTGTCCTCCAGTGTCGCCAGCCTGATTTCCCTCAACCTTTCTTCGTAGAACATTCCCCTGAGCTCCGGAACTAACCTTGTTGCAAATCTTTGCACTTTCTCTAATTTCTTGACGTGCTTGACCAGGTGTGGGGTTCCAAAGTGGTGCTGCATACTCCAGTATGGGCCTGACGTACACAGTGTTCAGAGTCTTGAACGATTCCATACTAAGGTATCGGAATGCTATTCTCAGGTTTGCCAGGCGCCCATATGCTGCAGCAGTTATCTGGTTGATGTGTGCTTCCGGAGACATGCTCAGTGATATACTCACCTCAAGATCTTTCTCCTTGAGTGAGGTTTGCAGTCTTTGTCCACTTAGCCTATACTTTGCGGTCTTCTTTGCCCTTCCCCAATCTTCATGGCTTTGCATTTGGCGGGGTTGAATTCGAGAAACCAGTTGCTGGACCACATGTCCAGCCTGTCCAGGTCTCTTTATAGTCTTGCCTGATCCTCTTCTGATTTAATTCTCCTCATTAGCTTCATATCATCTGCGAACAGGGACACTTCTGAGTCTAAGCCTTCCATCATGTCGTTCACATACACCAAAAATAGCACTGGTCCTGGGACTGACCCCTGTGGGACCCCGCTCGTCACAGGAGCCCAATGTGATACCTCATCACGTAACATGACTCGTTGTTGCCTCCCTGTCAGGTATTCTCTGATCCACTGCAGTGCCTTTCCTGCTATATGCGCCTCATCCTCCAGCTTCTGCACTAATCTCTTGTGAGGAACTGTGTAGACGGCCTTCCTGCAGTCCAGGAAAATGCAATCAACCCACCCCTCTCTCTTGTGTCTTACATTTGTTACTTTGTCATAAAACTGAAGAAGGTTTCTGACACAGGATTTGTCTTCTATGAATCCGTGCTGGTTGTCGTTTATTATCTTGTTCCGTTTCAGATGCTCCACCACTCTTCTCCTGATAATCTTCTCCGTGACTTTGCATACTATACACGTCAGTGACCCTGGTCTGTAGTTTAGTTCCTCGTTTCTGTCTCCTTTCTTAAAAATGGGGACTACATTTGCCGTCTTCCATATCTCAGGTAGTTGCCCAGTTTCAAGAGATGTGTTGATTGTGGTTAATGGCACACACAGTATCTCTGCTCCTTCTCTAAGGACCCACGGGGAGATGTTGTCCGGCCCCATCGCCTTTGAGGTATCATGGTTACTTAGCAGCTTCTGCACCTCCTTCCCAGTTGTGTGTCTGTCATCCAACACTTGTTGGTATATTGGTATATTGGTGGTTCCCTCTATGCTGTCTTCCCAGAGCTCTTCCTATCTCTACTGCAAATACTTCCTTGAATCTCGTGTTGAGCACCTCACATACCTCTTCATCGTTTCTTGTGAGTGCCCCACTTTCTTTCCTCAGCCTGATCACCTGGGCTTTGACTGTTGTCTTCCTCCTAATATTGGCTATACAGCAGTTTCGGGTCAGACTTGACTTTCGATGTTATGTTGTTTTCTTACTGTTGCTGGGCCTCTCTCCTAATCTGTGCATACTCGTTTCTGGCTCTTCTGGGTTATTTGCCTGCTGTAATTTTTCCATTCTCTAGTGCACTTAGTTTTTGCCTCCCTACAACTTCGGGTAAACCAGGGGTCCGTTCTGGTCTTCCCATTATTTCTGTTGCCCTTGGGAACAAACCTTTCCTCTGTCTCCTGGCATTTTGTTGTTACGTATTCCATCATTTCGTTTACTGACTTTCCTACCAATTCTCTATCCCACTGAACCTCCTGCAGGAAGCTCCTCATACCTGTGTAGTCCCCCCTTTTATAGTTTGGCTTTTCCCATTCAACTCCTTTTACCTTCTCCACTTGTAACTCTACTATGTATTCAAAGCACAGACCCACGCGATCACTAGCTCCAAGGGGCCTCTCATCTGTGATGTCCTCAATGTCTGAACTACTCAGGGTGAACACAAGGTCCAGTCTTGGAAATATAAACACATATGCAGTATAATGTGATCCTTTATTGACTACGTTTCGCCCACACAGTGGGCTTTTTCAAGTCACAAACTGATCTACCTGTGGTGGAAGGGACGCGAGTATTTATAGTCAGGTTCAGAATGCTGAGGTCAGGTGGAGAATGCTGCATCTGATGATGTACCGAGTGGGGTTATAGAGTCTAAAATCTTGGGTAGCTTCGAAAGGGGATTGGATAAGTTTGTGAGCAGACCTTCTACAGTGTTCTTCCATTCCTGTGTTCTTATGTGGGATAGCGATGAAGAAGTTTCTTGGCAAGTGGTTCAGCTATGTTATAGAAGCCACTATTCTGGTTGAAGTTGTCGGATATAGAAATGAGTGATGATTCGGTATTGAGTGTTGTCTTCTGTGGCGATAAGTCTTGAGTTTCTGTAGTTTATCAAGTGGTTGTGTGAATTACGGTGTTGTACACAGGCATTCCTTGTGTCGTCAGACCTGCTTGCGTATTGGTGTTCTGAAATACGTGTTTGGAGGTCCCTTGATGTTTCGCCAACGTATAATTTGTTGCAGTCATTACAAGGGATTATGTATACCCCTGCAGAGGGTGGAAGCTTGTCCTGTCTATCACTGGTAATGTCCTTGATGGTCGTGGTTGTGGAGGTAGATACTTGGAATGAGGTACTGGAGAAGATGTTGGAAACGTGTTTGGCAATGGAGTTGGTGGGGAGGACTATGTATCTCTTCTCGGCAGTGTCTTTTCTCTGAGTGTGTTGAAGATGTTTAATGCCCGTCGTCTGCAGTCTCTGATGAAGTGACGAGGATAGTGGAGTTTAGAAAATACTTGTTCAATTATAGTGCATTCTTCCTCAAGAAACTCATTGCTGCAGATTCTGAGTGCACGCAGGAAGAAGCCTATAATTACACCACGTTTAGTTTTGGTGTCTTGGTGAGAGTAGAAGTGGAGAAGATCGTTTTGGTTGGTGGGTTTTCGATAGACTTTAAAACGAAGTTCGTGGTCAGCTTTGCAGAGCAGAACATCAAGGAAAGGAAGAGTGTTGTCGACTTCTTCTTCAAGTGTGAACTGGATTAAAGGCTCGACCTGGTTGAGCTTATCTTGGAGAGCTTGAACGTTGAAGCGTTTAGGAGTTATGAGGAGAATGTCGTCAACATAACGGAGCCAGGTGACAGACGAATGAATAATGGTGGAGAAACGTTCGGCCCAAAATTTTAGACTCTATAACCCCATTCGGTACATCATCAGATGCAGCATTCTCCACCTGACCTCAGCATTCTGAACATGACTATAAATACTCGCGTCCCTTCCACCCCAGGTAGATCTGTTTGTGACTTGACAAAGCCCACTGTGTGGGCGAAACGTAGTCAATAAAGGATCACATTATACTTCATATGTGTTTATATTTCCATTGTGTCGGTATTTTATACCATTTATTTCCATATCCGACAACTTCAACCAGAATAATGGCTTCTATAACATAGCTGACCCACTTGCCAAGAAACTTCTTCATCGCTATCCCACATAAGAACACAGGAATGGAAGAACACTGTAGAAGGTCTGCTCACAAACTTATCCAATCTTCTTTCCAAGCTACCCAAGATTTTAGACTCTATAACCCCACTCGGTACATCATCAGATGCAGCATTCTCCACCTGACCTCAGCATTCTGAACTTGACTATAAATACTCGCGTCCCTTCCACCCCAGGTAGATCTGTTTGTGACTTGAAAAAGCCCACTGTGTGGGCGAAACGTAGTCAATAAAGGATCACATTATACTGCATATGTATTTATATTTCCATTGTGTCGGTATTTTATACCATTTATTTCCACCAGGTCCAGTCTTGCTGGTTCATCCTCCCCCTCTCTTTCTGGTAGTGTCCTTGACATGTTAATGCATGAGGTTTTCCAGTGCCACATCCATCATCTTGGCTCTTTATGTTTCGGGACCCCCTTGTGGCTCCAGTTTTTCCAGTTGATCTCCCTGTGGTTGAAATCACTCATAACCAGTAACTTTGCTCTTCTCGAGTGAGCTCTTCTTGCCACCTGTGTGTCCGCCATTGTCCAGCACGTGTGTGTGTGTGTGTGTGTGTGTGTGTGTGTGTTTGTGTGAGTGTATATATTTTTTTCTTCTTTCAACACATCGGCCGTATCCCACCGAGGTGGCGTGACCCAAAAGGAAAAACGAAAGTTTCTCCTCTTACATTTAGTAATATATACAGGAGAAGGGGTTACTAGTCCCTTGCTCCCGGCATTTTAATCGCCTCTTACAACACGCATGGCTTACGGAGGAAGAATTCTGTTCCACTTCCCCATGGAGGTAAGAGGAAATAAACAAGAACAAGAACTAGAAAGAAAATAGAAAAAAACCCAGAGGGGTGCGTGTATATATACTTGTACATGTATGTGAACTGTGACCCAAGTGTAAGTAGAAGTAGCAAGACGTACCTGAAATCTTGCATGTTTATGAGACAGAAAAAAGACACTAGCAATCCTACCATCATGTAAAACAATTACAGGATTCCGTTTTACACTCACTTGGCAGGACGGTAGTACCTCCCTGGGTGGTTGCTGTCTACCAACCTACTATCTAGGATATATATATATATATATATATATATATATATAATATATATATATATATATAATATATATAATATAGTAGTAGGTTGGTAGACAGCAACCACCCAGGGAAGTACTACCGTCCTGCCAGATGACTGTGAAACAAAAACCTGTAACTGTTTTGCATGATGGTAGGATTGCTGGTTTCTTTTTCTGTCTCATAAACACGCTAAGATAACAGGGATATCTTGCTACTCCTACTTACACTTTGGTCACACTTCACAGACACGCACATGCATATATATATATACATACATCTAGGTTTTTCTCCTTTTTCTAAATAGCTCTTGTTCTTTTTTATTTCTTCTATTGTCCATGGGGAAGTGGAAAAGAATCTTTCCTCCGTAAGCCATGCGTGTCGTATGAGGCGACTAAAATGCCGGGAGCAATGGGCTAGTAACCCCTTCTCCTGTATACAATTACTAAAAAAGAGAAGAAGAAAAACTTTATAAAACTGGGTTGCTTAAATGTGCGTGGATGTAGTGCGGATGACAAGAAACAGATGATTGCTGATGTTATGAATGAAAAGAAGTTGGATGTCCTGGCCCTAAGCGAAACAAAGCTGAAGGGGGTAGGAGAGTTTCAGTGGGGGGAAATAAATGGGATTAAATCTGGAGTATCTGAGAGAGTTAGAGCAAAGGAAGGGGTAGCAGTAATGTTAAATGATCAGTTATGGAAGGAGAAAAGAGAATATGAATGTGTAAATTCAAGAATTATGTGGATTAAAGTAAAGGTTGGATGCGAGAAGTGGGTCATAATAAGCGTGTATGCACCTGGAGAAGAGAGGAATGCAGAGGAGAGAGAGAGATTTTGGGAGATGTTAAGTGAATGTATAGGAGCCTTTGAACCAAGTGAGAGAGTAATTGTGGTAGGGGACTTGAATGCTAAAGTAGGAGAAACTTTTAGAGAGGGTGTGGTAGGTAAGTTTGGGGTGCCAGGTGTAAATGATAATGGGAGCCCTTTGATTGAACTTTGTATAGAAAGGGGTTTAGTTATAGGTAATACATATTTTAAGAAAAAGATGATAAATAAGTATACACGATATGATGTAGGGAGAAATGACAGTAGTTTGTTGGATTATGTATTGGTAGATAAAAGACTGTTGAGTAGACTTCAGGATGTACATGTTTATAGAGGGGCCACAGATATATCAGATCACTTTCTAGTTGTAGCTACACTGAGAGTAAAAGGTAGATGGGATACAAGGAGAATAGAAGCATCAGGGAAGAGAGAGGTGAAGGTTTATAAACTAAAAGAGGAGGCAGTTAGGGTAAGATATAAACAGCTATTGGAGGATAGATGGGCTAATGAGAGCATAGGCAATGGGGTCGAAGAGGTATGGGGTAGGTTTAAAAATGTAGTGTTAGAGTGTTCAGCAGAAGTTTGTGGTTACAGGAAAGTGGGTGCAGGAGGGAAGAGGAGCGATTGGTGGAATGATGATGTAAAGAGAGTAGTAAGGGAGAAAAAGTTAGCATATGAGAAGTTTTTACAAAGTAGAAGTGATGCAAGGAGGGAAGAGTATATGGAGAAAAAGAGAGAAGTTAAGAGAGTGGTGAAGCAATGTAAAAAGAGAGCAAATGAGAGAGTGGGTGAGATGTTATCAACAAATTTTGTTGAAAATAAGAAAAAGTTTTGGAGTGAGATTAACAAGTTAAGAAAGCCTAGAGAACAAATGGATTTGTCAGTTAAAAATAGGAGAGGAGCGTTATTAAATGGAGAGTTAGAGGTATTGGGAAGATGGAAGGAATATTTTGAGGAATTGTTAAATGTTGATGAAGATAGGGAAGCTGTGATTTCGTGTATAGGGCAAGGAGGAATAACATCTTGTAGGAGTGAGGAAGAGCCAGTTGTGAGTGTGGGGGAAGTTCGTGAGGCAGTAGGTAAAATGAAAGGGGGTAAGGCAGCCGGGATTGATGGGATAAAGATAGAAATGTTAAAAGCAGGTGGGGATATAGTTTTGGAGTGGTTGGTGCAATTATTTAATAAATGTATGGAAGAGGGTAAGGTACCTAGGGATTGGCAGAGAGCATGCATAGTTCCTTTGTATAAAGGCAAAGGGGATAAAAGAGAGTGCAAAAATTATAGGGGGATAAGTCTGTTGAGTGTACCTGGTAAAGTGTATGGTAGAGTTATAATTGAAAGAATTAAGAGTAAGACGGAGAATAGGATAGCAGATGAACAAGGAGGCTTTAGGAAAGGTAGGGGGTGTGTGGACCAGGTGTTTACAGTGAAACATATAAGTGAACAGTATTTAGATAAGGCTAAAGAGGTCTTTGTGGCATTTATGGATTTGGAAAAGGCGTATGACAGGGTGGATAGGGGGGCAATGTGGCAGATGTTGCAAGTGTATGGTGTAGGAGGTAGGTTACTGAAAGCAGTGAAGAGTTTTTACGAGGATAGTGAGGCTCAAGTTAGAGTATGTAGGAAAGAGGGAAATTTTTTCCCAGTAAAAGTAGGCCTTAGACAAGGATGTGTGATGTCACCGTGGTTGTTTAATATATTTATAGATGGGGTTGTAAGAGAAGTAAATGCGAGGGTCTTGGCAAGAGGCGTGGAGTTAAAAGATAAAGAATCACACACAAAGTGGGAGTTGTCACAGCTGCTCTTTGCTGATGACACTGTGCTCTTGGGAGATTCTGAAGAGAAGTTGCAGAGATTGGTGGATGAATTTGGTAGGGTGTGCAAAAGAAGAAAATTAAAGGTGAATACAGGAAAGAGTAAGGTTATGAGGATAACAAAAAGATTAGGTGATGAAAGATTGAATATCAGATTGGAGGGAGAGAGTATGGAGGAGGTGAACGTATTCAGATATTTGGGAGTGGACGTGTCAGCGGATGGGTCTATGAAAGATGAGGTGAATCATAGAATTGATGAGGGAAAAAGAGTGAGTGGTGCACTTAGGAGTCTGTGGAGACAAAGAACTTTGTCCTTGGAGGCAAAGAGGGGAATGTATGAGAGTATAGTTTTACCAACGCTCTTATATGGGTGTGAAGCGTGGGTGATGAATGTTGCAGCGAGGAGAAGGCTGGAGGCAGTGGAGATGTCATGTCTGAGGGCAATGTGTGGTGTGAATATAATGCAGAGAATTCGTAGTTTGGAAGTTAGGAGGAGGTGCGGGATTACCAAAACTGTTGTCCAGAGGGCTGAGGAAGGGTTGTTGAGGTGGTTCGGACATGTAGAGAGAATGGAGCGAAACAGAATGACTTCAAGAGTGTATCAGTCTGTAGTGGAAGGAAGGCGGGGTAGGGGTCGGCCTAGGAAGGGTTGGAGGGAGGGGGTAAAGGAGGTTTTGTGTGCGAGGGGCTTGGACTTCCAGCAGGCATGCGTGAGCGTGTTTGATAGGAGTGAATGGAGACAAATGGTTTTTAATACTTGACGTGCTGTTGGAGTGTGAGCAAAGTAACATTTATGAAGGGATTCAGGGAAACCGGCAGGCCGGACTTGAGTCCTGGAGATGGGAAGTACAGTGCCTGCACTCTGAAGGAGGGGTGTTAATGTTGCAGTTTAAAAACTGTAGTGTAAAGCACCCTTCTGGCAAGACAGTGATGGAGTGAATGATGGTGAAAGTTTTTCTTTTTCGGGCCACCCTGCCTTGGTGGGAATCGGCCGGTGTGATAATAAAAAAAAAAATATATATATATATATATATATATATATATATATATTGTTGTGGTGAATAGGTAAAGCTGGTCAATTAGCAAGAACTCATTTAGAATTAAGTCTTTTTAAATATTCTCTTGTACGTTTAAAGATATTTATTTTTAATTTATGTTAATGTAAAAATTAATAATTTTGTACCAATAGAACCTTAGAAAACTTATCTAACCTTATTATAACAAGCGTAATTTAATTTAGCCTAATCCAACTAAATATATTTTAGATACGTTCACAATTTAATAATAAACAAACACAATCAAACATATTTTTCTCGTTAGATTTAGAATGTTTTTTTCGAAATTATTGCATACACAAACTTTCGCTTCCCTTATTCGGCAAGAAGAGCGTTGCTATATAAGCCAAAATCGCAAGTTTTACTTATTCGGCACGACATATGAGGAGGGGTCACAAGGGACACAAAAGTGGTAATTGCATTGAGAAGCATCGATTATCTGGAACTAAGGAATTTATACATTGATTCTCTATCTTTGTAAATAGAACTATCTTTGGTAGAGATGAGCTGCATGCTTTTATTCTTACTATTATTCACAAATAATTGATAAATGAATATGAAGACGATCCTTTCTGTCATTCCTAATAAACAATAGAGAGAGACTTGGCAGGAAAGCACGTCAGGTGAGATGTCTCTGTAACATGCTGAATGTTGAGAACCAGAATTCCACCAGAGAAATAGGAGAAAGTGTGATTCTAGTTCTCTAGTGTCTGTCAGTAGCTACGACTCCAGTAGAGAAGGTAGCGGAAAGTGGGATCCCTGTTCCTCAGTATCTGCTAGTAACCAGCTGATACTGAAATGTAATTAGATATAATACGTGGACTGATGAAGCCACTGTGTGGTGAAACGTTTCCTCAATAAAGATTCCCATACATTGCATAAGTGTCTAAATCTTCAACTTGTCGGTTCTTTAAACTATTTGACACACAGATATAATACTGTTTATCGAAACAAGTGTGTGTACAAGTATAAATTTTTTAACGACACTTTATACACGAAGAAATCTTTTATCAAAAACATTTAGTAATAGAAATGGAGAAGAAGGTATTCTGATATTCTGACAGGGGATGTAAATAAGGTCTAAGGGATATCTCTCCAAAAGAGAACCCGCAATAATGGATTCAAATTAGATAAGTTTAGGTTTCGAAAGGATACAGGAAAGTACTGGTTTGGTAATAGGGTAGTTGATGAGTGGAACGGTCTACCTAGTAGGGTTATCGAAGCTAAAACCTTGGGTAGTTTCATATTTAGGTTGGATGAATTTATAGGTTTGAAGGGTTGGAGTTGAGTGGGATTTGCACATGAGTAATTAGAATTATCAAAGCTTATTTCTTGGGTGGCATTGAAAATTGGGGTGGGAAAATATTTTATTTGTGCGATGGATTGTGAAGGACCTGCCTTGTATGGGTCAACAGGCCTGCTGCAGTGCTCCTCCTTTCTTATGCTTTAATGTTCTTATGAGAATAATAAACTAATACATATATAACGTTAGCAATTCCCTGTGGTCTTCCTTGTATCCTACCCTCTACTCAGGAGGAAGTTGAATTATTCTCACCTTCTTCAGTACTGAGGATGCAGTTTCCTGCTACACAGGATAACAAAATTATTTTGAATTTAACAATTTCTCGTGGTCTTTAAGCAACGCTTATGAATATGGTCTGTAATTATAAAGTTATTTACATCCAGTTATTTTGATCTGCATTACGTGTACAATTACGTCCAATATCCAGCGTGAAAAATTATTTCATATTTTAAAATTAAAACACAAAATACCAAAATTATGCGAGAAAAACAAACCCTTTATCTTTATTTATTATCACCTGGCATATATTTATATCTGCAAGGTCCTTACTAATCTGTGAGGTTAAGAACCGCTGCCGCAGACCATTACCACGTTCAACCATGAAAGACAGATTAAAGAGACAAACGTAGTTTATTTAGATAAACTGCCAGAAAATCTTTTTCGTTGGTGCTCTCTGTTGTCTTAATGTGTCATCTTCCCTTACACCCTTTAACACACCCTTGTCTCTTTCACCCTTAACACGCAAAGGTTAATCAAGTGACTACGTAGTGAGCACAATCGAGACTGGGAAAACTAACACAGTAATAGCAACAATTTACAACCCTTCACCGAATAGCAGGAAACAAAGATTGGAATATGAAAATAACAGTAAACAATAATTAGCACCACAGTGAAAGCGGCAGGAGGCGCTCACAAGACCAAAATAAAAGTAGAAACCACAGAGAAATGCAATGGAAGACCTGGAATTAATACTGGGAATCCGAAGCGTGGAGGGCAAGGATAACTGAGGTGATAACTTACAACATTGTTAGCTTGTTAGGGCCAAAAGAGAGGAGCGATGACTCAGCGAGACTGCATCTGGTATTCTCCATAAATGCAGCTCATATTTTCAAAATAAAATGAAAGAGGCCTACATGGATTAGCTGCCATGCAATACTCAGATTCGAATACCGAGTGAAAGAAAATACTGATGAATGAATTGCAAGTGGCCAAAGGGATGAACCACATTTCAATACTATTTCATTAATGGACGAGTAGTGAACCCGTTGGGGTCATACAAAGCATGCTGATTAGGACGCAATGATACTCTATCGAATGAATTGGAAATTAGCTTCATTACTCTGAATTAGGAACTCATAGCTGGCATTAAAGCACCTTAGATGAAATGACTAAATTTCAGCAGAGGAAACTATACATGGCTCAGAATTTCCTGAGAACAGTAATGAGAAAGAGAATTTGAAGGAAACTAAGTGACTAAAATGGAGAATCCAGCTGAAAAGGACTGGAAAACAGACTAAAAATTAAGGAGGAAGAAAGAGACACTCTTTAAATAATAATTACAGACAGGAAATATTAACAGTAAATTAATAGAGAGCACTTGTTACGGATCTGGATGACAGGGAAATCCCAGAATGTTCCTAATATTTAATAAAGGAGTTAATGCTAAACTACAGGCCAGTATAACTGACGTAGATACAGATGAACGTAGTTGTGAAGGCCTTGGAAAAAAGTGACAAATCCCCTTCTCACAAATCTGCAAATGGCCTTTAATAAAGTAAATAAAGAGAAGCATATTTCTGAACTGTAAGAAGGCATTTTACGTTGCACCATTTAAAAGACTCAGATAAAGGCGAAAGTAATAAGGCATTTGCTGATGTGGATCGAGAAGTACCCAACGGGAATCAAAAGCAAAAGTAAAGGATGACCAGAAATGTATTATAGATTTTGGGGACAAAGCTACGTACCTCATTCATCGATAAATTAGGTAAGAGTGTAATGCCAATGATATTTCCAAGAGAAATAATGTCTGCAGCAAATGCACGTTCGATAAAACTACGATTAGCTCCTGAGAATCCCATCACCGTTTCATCCTGGCCAGACATGCAGTATGTAGCGGCAACACGGAACCTACACTTGGTAAAGCACGCCATGAAAATAATAAAAAAATAGCAGTTTTACGAGATTAACCCCAGATTATAAAGATACATCTGTTAGCATAATATGAAGGACTAAAATATGACATTAGAAGAGATATGAGCCAAGGGAGAAATGCAAGCGAATTAAAAAATATTAAGTAGTCTTTAAAGGGCGAGGAAAGATAGACAGAGAGGCTGGAGATCAAGGGACAGACATAGTGGAAAGCATTTATAATTCAGCTTTTATTATTACCCTTTGGAACTGTGCTGGGAACTCTCATCCTCAGAGAAAAAATAAAATTACTTCTGAGAAAACTCAAGGTTCTCCCCGAAGCTGTTTGAATATTGTTTTCTCCTTCCACCACCATTATTCTATGTAGACTTTATTTAAAGACAAAATACATTGACAAAAATATAATAGGGAGTAAAACAACATAGATAACATCTCCGAGCTACATCTCAAATACTCCGTCCAGCTCCCGGCAGTGGGCCGCGTGCCCAGAATGCTACAGGTATTTCCCCTCTGGATAGCAGCACTGAGTCTCTGAAAAAAGGAAGCTGACTGCCCAGTGATCCTTGGTTTCTATGATTAGTTTTTCACCCAACTTTTTGAGGAACTTTAGAAAACACTTGTCCCATGCTCCATGGGTCTCCGTCCCTATTTCCGGGACTTCTGGCTCACTCTGTAGCTGGCAGCTCCACTCCCTTCAGCTTCGGAGTATAGCAAGTAGGTGTCTGGCAACGTGGCAGTGCAGGTGTAGCACTTGATCAGTTTGTGCTCTTTGGGAGGAGCTGGTCTACTGGAGGAGTCTGAAAGGGTGTCCCACCACACGGCTGCTTCAATGAACCTGGGGTCTTGAACTCCTACCACACCTCTCAAGTGTTCGGGGACAATCTTCTTCACCAGTCTAGTGGAAGCCAAACTCGAAGATAGAAATGCAGGTAAAGCTACCTGCATTGCTTTGCAGGTAGATTCAAGGGAACGACGCTAGCTAGAATGACATGGCATCAAACAGGCTAGTGCCAGGTGCCAGAAAAGTGAAGGCATAATATTAAATCATTAGCAGCAGAAAGCATATAAAAGCCCATCAACATATACATTTATTAGTAACCTAGCGACAACAACAACATATCAAAGGCCTAGAGTTATCATTCAACTCCCCTCCATGGTTGCTTTGTATCCTGTATCTCTTGTTAGCGATTATTGCATAATGAATACCACTAGCCAACTCTTAACCCGGTTCTCTAGACTTTTTCTTTCTCCTTCTTAGCTGTTTCCTCATACAAATCCGTTCTTCTTACGGTCCATACAGCGTCATTAAAATTAGTGACTTTACGAAAGTGCCTCAGTGAACACGTATTACCGAAATCGCAGGTTAATCAACTTGTCGCAGACAGGTTGATTAACCTGTGACCCCTCTTGATCAACTTCACTAATTAGTAATTACTAAGAATATTAATCAGCTAAAACACGAAAGGAAAAGGTTATTTATTAAAGTGAGAAAGACCTAACAGAAGTTCTTCACCATCGTACCACTCGAGTGGCAAAATCATCTATTATATTACAATTATAGGGGATTGAGAATAATGAAATGGAAAACTAAATGTTTATATGCTAGAAAATTAAAGAACCTCACTGAACAAAGTAGTTGATCCCAACATACTAACCCGGATTTCGCAATTAACCTGTCTAGTGTTGAACTTATCCGGGACCAACAGTCAGAGTTATAATATTGGTTATGTTTCGCGCTTAGTAGTGGGGCAGTAATTATGTTGATTTTGCCAAGTCTTTTTTTGCAGTCTGGAAAAACAACGGAAAATGCCCCCGGAAACGTTCAACATTTGCAAGGGTATGGTATATGGGGCTTTCCTCAGACTTGTGGAATTGAACTTCCCTGAAAGAATTGTTAGTCATACCATGAATTAAGGAAAGATTCTAGACTTCACCTAACGAAAGCAAAGCTAATGCAATAGTAATTATGGACAGGATAGAAGACATGGAAAGTTACGAACCTTTTAACAAGAACCCGTTGGACCAGGTTAATAGTATGTCTAATAAACAATTTAGAACCTCACTGAGAGGTAATGAAGAATTGATAAACAGTTATCAGCTATGTCAGCGGTACTTCCTTATAGGTACGGTTTGGTTAAAACCAGTAAGGCCGAGACCTATTATTAACTCGGTGGGATTGGCGACATATGTTCTGTCAGAATGGTTGCTAAAAATATTAACTCCATTGCTTTGCAACATCTCCGAAGCCCATGTAAAAAACTTAGACCCCACTGACAAATTGCAAAATGTTAATATGTCTAACAGTTTTATACTAGTAAGTTTTGATGTCACTACGCTGTTCACCAGAATTCCTGTTCTCGATCTGTTATGTATTCTGGAAGATTTAGACGAGTTCTCCATGCCATTTGACAGGAACACCATTACTGAGTTCATTAAATTGTATGTAGTTGATCGCAAGTTTGAGTTTGAAGGGAAATATGGCTATGGGAAATCCACTGTCGCAACTGTTAAGCAATCTATATGGAATTTTTCGAGGCTAAGTTGTTGATAGACATCCTGTCCCATGAAGCTAAATCGTTCAGGTAAGTGGATGATATCTTGCGTCTTTGGCCAAATGATTTGGGCCTGGATACTTGATAATGAATTCCCCTCAAAACTTCAGATAAGGTTGCCAATGCTGGAAATTATCTTATATGGAACAGACTGGCAAACTTCTAGATGTCAGGATAGGACAATATCGAACTGCATAGGAATCAAATACGAATTTCAGTCACTCTAGGGCCTGCAATAACTCTGCAAATTAGTTAGCAGCCAGACTCGTGGTAACTTCCACCTTCTAGCTGTAAAGAAATATTTTAGAATTGACATTTATAAAACATGATAAACATTCATTATATAAAAATAATTTCGGCTTATTCCAACTCGATAACTTTACAGTTGAAGGCATTATATACGCTGCGAAATCGGATTCCTACCTAAACTCATTGGACTCTCGTAAATGAAATTCTTCATTGTCAAACTGAGTAGCACTCATGTTCTGCTGCTCCAACCCACCCTTATGGCTCAACCAGCATTTACCTAACTCTATTTTGTCTAGAGTACTTCTTTCACGCCTGGAAATACTCCTCTATAAAATTTCGCAATTAATCGTCTCATCACTGTATCAGACCACACAAAGTCTCTTTCTCTCTTCTACCAAAATTTTCATGAATCTTCTGTGTAATGGGTGATATGTGTTGTTATTAACAATAAAAATGGAACTGTCTACTCCTTCCATTTAAAAGTAACTGGAACTCCACCTTTCTGATTCCAATGTTATTCAGTCCTTCAAGGGGCTTATTTAAGTAGTAATCTTCTTCCTTACACTCACTGATCTTCTCTATGGTAGATATTCTCTTACCAACAAATTCAATTTCCGAACTTACCTGACTTCTCCATCCTTCCTTACTTTATAGTCTCTCCCTTATTCCACCTCTCTCTTTCTCCTCACCGAAACAGCAGTGTGTATAAAATGAGACAGTGTTGTGGTGGGAAATCTGAGCATAAGTTAGGTTACCAGACGGCTGGAAACACGCTACCTCAACTGTCTTAACCAGCATGACGACACTCTTCAACGTAATTACTCGAAGTTCCTGAAGGCCATTCAGTTAATGAATGTCCGTTCATACCAGCGTTTTTACAGCTATATTTAGGCATGTAAAAATCATACATATTTGCCTTAATATGTACAAGGATCTGTTTATTTTATTCATTCAGTCATTCATTCATTCTCTCTCTCTCTCTCTCTTCCTCTCTACACAAGTTTTTCACAGGGTTAGGTTAAGAGCTCTTACGATTATTTACATGATAAGAAAACTTATCTACCGTACCTCATTTGAAAGCCTTTTTGTTATATGATATTCAAATAGGGAACAGGAGAATGTTGGAGCCAGCTGTGAGTGTAGACAGCCTGTACTGTCTGCACAGTCTGTGCTGTCTTCCAGCTTAATCCATATTTCGCGCCACTAAGGTGCTGCCCTCTGGGCCTGCCCAGGTCTGTGGGACGCTGGTCCCACACTCTCTCAGCGGCATAGCAGCAAGACACAAGGACTACTAGTTCTCTCCCTCTCGTGGGCATGGCCCTACCGGGCCATGGGCACAACACACAAGCCTGTGCACCCCACCACTACATTACAAATAAAGTAAGAAGCCTCCGAAGACGTATCATTTACTCTCCGCTACCAGCATTACCAAATAATCTCGTTATATGAGCCAGTGATTTCATTTGGTCAATTGAATATATTTCATCGATATTTTTATGCTGTACGAACGTCATACAGATCCTAGTCAATGATTTCAAATGAATTGCTGTACTTAAGAAGGGTACAGCCAGAGTGCGGACGCTGTTTGCCGACCGTCTTGTGGTACAGAAGTTTTCTTCTCAGTGTCTGCAGAGTGAAGCCAAGTGTATTACCTTGACAGTATTTGCTTTGTACATAACAGTAAGGCCACCAACACCTCTCCGGTGTTGAAGGCTCTGCAAGCTCAGGCGAGAAATAGGTTGTCTTGCTCGGTCTTTATTCTGAACAGACGTCGTGGATGAGACAGGGGACAGTCTTTTCGGGAAAATGCATTTTCAAGGTGTGAGCGCACTTGTACCTCCTGGAGATTTTTTGAAGCCTCACCTGTCAAACAGGAACGAGATACCCTTTAACTTCGTTAGTTTCATGGCTGCCTTGCATGCAAGATGTAACATGTGATTCTTCACAGAAATTTTGGAAACCTTACCTTATCCCCTGGTTCTAATACTGTTCCATTTATTCTTACCAGTGATCCACCACTAACTTCATTTGTTTTCTAAGAAGCAAATACATGTATATCCTGCTATCGTTTTCTACAGGCTGAAATTCCTGAAGGTTAAAGCTGGTGATTGATGTACCTAAGAGCAGCCGGTGATTGATGTACCTAAGAGCAGATGGTATTTCCTCTGCGCAGAAATGTCAATAACGTTACCTGGAAAGAACTGCCAAATGGTGATAAAGTAGAACAAATGTGGATCAGATTTAACAAAATATAATTTCAAAGATAGTTAAAAATAAGGTTAAATATAGGCAGGTTCGATGACTAGACATTTAGTTGAGATAATAGACAATATGTGTAATGTGCTTAAGAAATTTATACGGACTACATACAGATGAAAAAAATACAAGATAAAATATTAGTAACGATAATGAAGGTTTCGGAAAACGATTTACACGAAACTAAAGGATAATCCAAAAGAATTCTTCAAATATCTTTAAAAAAGGGCAGAGACAAGGATCTGTCCATTAACTAGAGATAACTGTAGTAAAAACAACACTAGATATATGGCGTCTATACTAAAAACAGCAAGCAAGAGACACCTGTTATCGCTGACAAACTACGTCAGCTTAGACAAAGTAAGATACTTGAAGCTAAACGTCACTAAATCAAGCATGCCAGATGAACTACGTGCTCGCTCATGATTTTTCACAAGTCTTTCGAAGGTGCCAAAACACTGGAAAATAGTATATGTCACCACAGTATTTAAGAACAACAAGATTAGTGCTCTCAAACTTTCGTCAATTTAATAACTGGTAAGCTGATTGGGAAAAAACATTTAATTACCTGGAATTTAATAACTTAAGTGACAACAAGCTTGGAATCTGCAGGTTATGAGTATGATTAACTGACCTACTCTAGTTTTTCAATTATAAATACAAAATGTACGATGCAAAATTCTCAACATACGTAATTTATTGAGATTTCCACAAAATATTTGACAGGATATACCATCGATGGATGATGGCAAAAAAAAGTATATGGTATAGAAGATAAACATTTTGCCTTGATGAGTACCTGTCTTACAGACAGGAATACGTGAGTTCTACACGATGGATCGGTGCCTGATCGGCTGTATGTAACGGTTGTCTGTCCAATCTTCTTCACGATGTTCCTAAATGATGTGTAGATTGGGTTAGTATTGCACATACAAAAGTTTGCGGGTAACACCAAAACGAGGAAGACTGTAACGCCGAAAACCGATTACTGGTGTATTCAGAGAGGCGTGGTCAGAGACGTAGATCATTTTTTATATAACAGTTTCAAGAATACAAATAAAATGTGTGACAACAACCTTATCGAAACAAGAACCTTAAAATAGTCATGAGTAACGAAATGAATATCAAACAATGCCTAACTGAAAACAGAAAAGTTAACTAAGACTAGGCTTCATAGACAGATATTCTGAGCACAGAACACTATAATGAACTTATTATTAGATATTTTATATATGCCGTCCAGTTTTTGTCTCCAAATCATATAAATGACGAAGGGTATAAAGAAGAGATTCCAAGTTTGTACCATTTTTCATAAGCAAACCATATGAAGAAAAACTCTGAGCACTTAACCTTTTCTGTCCTACGACAGAGAGACTACGAGGAGATCATATTCAGACCATTAACATACTGAATGACTTCTATATATTCAGACAAGAATAACCATTTGAAGTGTTTACTAAGTTGATAACTCGAAACCAAGGAATGAAATTTTAAGGCAGAAGAAGTAATACGAGCATTTGCAAAGATCATTACAGAAGAATGAGGAAAAAAACTACCCGTTACACTTGTAGGAGCGACGACAATACAATCCTTCAGGAGCAAGCTGGACAAACAACGCAAGTATAGGATTCGATTAGGTACTGCAATGAGCAATCTTAAGTCAATTAATTCCAGATGTTTGTTCAGGTACTGCGTCAGGATGATCAGATGACAACGAGTCAATTTAGCTGATAATAGCAATAGTGACGAAGGTGGTTGTTGTGTTAGTCCTAGCATAAATGGTGGGTAACACAAGTAGAACCACTGATACACTCAGTTCTGTCGTTGGGAATAGAGTAACACGAGGGTTTAAGATAGAAACATTACAAACTAAGTAGAGGTAGACTAGCCTACGTTGTCCAATCATTTCCATCTGTAGATTTCATGGCGTTTTTCAATACATTACGGTATATTTCTCTACCTTCTCATGCCGGCAATGACTTGAGGGAGTGGAAGGTAGTAAGAGAGTCCTCTGCTTTTCTACATTTGACTCATAAACCTAGATGTCCGATAATTCTTAATTTAAATGGAAGTAGACAGTTCTGTTTAGGAGACTGCCTGGCAGTGGACTTCCATGTCCTCTGTCCTGCCTTTCCCATGAACTCACATATACACTTTCTCATTGTGAGGGACTTGAACACAATGTTCAAATTCCCCGCACACGCTCTCTTCTCTTATTCCTCCTCTTCCTACAACCATTATTCTAGGAAAAATTCATTTCCTACTGCTTACTTATCGACCTCCATTCCATCTATCTCTTCACTCTGTACTCCTTTCCAAACCTCATGCGTTCCTCCCAGTAATCCTTTTCCGAAGTCCATTTCGCTTTACCTCTTTCAGTCTCGCATCTGGTAAGCGCTGGAGTCATTTTTATGCTCTGACTATAATAATAGAGAAAACTTTTTTTTGACGGCCGAAGGATTCCACGACTACGCCCTATATTTATAGTATAGAATAAAAAGACTTCCGCTCTCTTTTCCTTCCTGAGTTCTGTTCACTGATTCTCTCTCTCTCTCTCTCTCTCTCTCTCTCTCTCTCTCTCTCTCTCTCTCTCTCTCTCTCTCTCTCTCTCTATCTCTCTCTCTCTCTCTCTCTCTCTCTCTCTCTCTCTCTCTCTCTCTCTCTCTCTCTCTCTCTCTCTCTTTTTCCCTCTCTTTCTCCTTTGGCAGTAGATCATCAATGTATTTTCGTCGTGATCTTGGAAAATAGCCGTCAGTAAAACTTTACATGCTAGCCGGACAAGCAAAGGCACATCAAAGGGATGAGATGGTTGGCTGAGAGGCGTCGAGTAGACCATGTTAAGTGTAGGGGAGGGAAGGTAAGAGAGAGAGAGAGGGATCAAGAAGACCACTGTCATAAAAAACAGACTTTACAGACAGTCTCTTGTATTGTCATAAAACAAAAGACTTTACAGACAGGATCACCGGATATTTAAAGATTTATTCTCGTAATAAACCAATAGGATCTCAGAACTGGTGTACACACACGTCACCCCCCCCCCAGCTACTCTTATATTGGACTATGTATTGGTGGATGAAAGGTTGATGGGTAGGCCTCAGGATGTGCATGAATAGATGGCAACATATGCATCAGATCACTTTTAGCATACACACACACAAATATATATATATATATATATATATATATATATATATATATATATATATATATATATATATATATATATATATATATATATATATATATATATATATATATATATATATATATATATATATATATATATATATCGTGCCATATAAGTTTAAAGATATACTTTTTTCATTTATGTTAATGTTAAAAATTAATCCTGTGCCAGAAGAACCTTATAAAACTTACCTAACCTTATAACAAGCGCAATTTAATTTAGCCTAATCCAACTAAATATATTTTAGATAAGTTTACAATAATTTAATAATAAACAAGCACAATGAAATACATTTTTTCATTGGGTTCAGAATGATTTTTGCCAAATTACTGCATACACAAATTTTCGATTGTCTTATTCGGCAAGAAGAGCGTTGCTATTTAAGCCAAAATCGGAAGTTTTAATTATTCGGCATGATTTATATATATGTATAGTTGCAGTGGCTACGTTATTAGGTACAACTTTCTAGTATTGTAGGGCATTTCCCCTTTGCTTCCAGAAAAGTCTGAATTCTTTGTAACATGGGTTTGAAACCATGTTACAAAGATCCTGGTTCATTTTGGATTGACTGCATTACGTAGTTGCTGCAGAGTTGTCGTCAGCACATTTATGCTGCAATTCTCCCATTACACCACATCTCAAAGGTTTACACCTGATTCTGACCCTTCCATCTGCATGTTGCAGCAGAACCAAGATTCGTCTGCACTGGAAATGTTTTCCAGTCTTTCATTATCCAGTTCTGATAAATCTGTGCCAACTGTAGCATTATTGAAGCTGGCAGGAGTGGAGTCCGGTGTGGTTTTCTGCTGCTGTATCCCATCCACGTCATGGTTCGATATGTTATGCAATTATAGATGTTCTGCCCACCACTGTCGTGATGCATGATTATTTGAGTTAATGTCACCTTCCCGTCAGACTGAACCTGTCTGGCCATTATCCTCTGACCTATCTCATTAACAAGGCTATTTCGCCCTCATAACTACCACTCACTGGATGTTTTGTTTTCACACCTTTCTCTCTCTATATTCCAGAGACTGTTGTGACTGTGAACTCCAAGACATCAACAGTTTCTGAGAAACTTAAACCTTCCCATCTGGCATCAACAAACATTGAACAATCCGAGTCACTTAGATCACATTTCCTCTCTATTCTGCTGTTCGGCAAGCCAATGTGTTTCACACAGAACATATTGAAAAATATATTTCATATCGTAGGTAGATTTCAGAAGCTAGTAGGGTCACTGTTTGAGTGTTGCCATCATACTATGTACTCAACTTGTAATTCGAAAAACTTGTTCTTTAAAACTAGTAAGAGCTACATTCTAAGTCTTTTGATGAATTAAACACTTTTTCTTTACTTTCTTTTTGATTTGTCATAATTCCTTAAATAAAATTTCTCGTGAAGAGAAAAATTTATTTTCTGTATATATAGGTATTCCTGAAGAGATGTACAGGCGGGGACAGAGGAGTCCTACAGTGAAACATGAGAGGACGGAGGCTGGAAGGTGACTGGGGAAGAAATCTGGGGGATGGGCTAATAGAAGAGTGGACCACACGAGAGGGCTGAACCTCCACCTTCGTGTGAGAGTTAGAAAGGTGTTGAGAACTAGGCACCGAGACCGAAAAAGAAAACTGCTGGGGAATTGTAAGCACCGTAGGAATGCAAGGAGACTAGGGCTTAGGAGACAGGTTCAACTGCACAGGTGATAGACACGAAGATGCAGGCGTGCGAGGCCTCGCGGAGTGAGAAATATAAATGTAAAGAATCTAGTGATGGTGATATATATGAAGACAAAATCATGTAATATAAGTGTATTTATTGACATCTTTTAAAAATATATATTATTATTTTTAAGTTACTATTGTATTAAGAAAAAAAAACTCTACCACGCTCTCCGCCTGTGTTAAACGCTTTATTGAAAAAAATATTCTTTAAAACAACAATATTCTGGAATAATTTTGGCCGGTTCTGAGCCATATCCTGTCCAATTTATAGTTATTTCTGTCCATAAATACTTAAGTTATGAGAGAAAATATGTTCGTCTCACTCCTGCCTGGATACACACTTATACTGAAGCCTGGATACACCCTCATGCCGAAGCCAGGATACACACTTATACTGCAGGCAGGATACACCCTCATACCGAAGCCAGGATACACACTTATACTGCAGGCAGGATACACCCTCATACCGAAGCCAGGATACACACTTACACTGCAACCTGGATACACCCTAATACAGATGCCAGGATACATACTGGTACTACAGGAAGGATACGCATTGGTAGTGCTGCCAGGATACACACTGGTACTACAGCCTGGATACACACTGGGACTCAGCCAGATTACACACTGGTCCTACAGCAGGATACACACTGGTACTACAGCCAGAATACCCACTGATACTACAGCCAGAATGCTCACTGGTACTACAGCCAGAATACACACTGATATTACTTACTGGAACTACAGTAAGGATACACACTGGCACTACAGCCAGGATACAAATTAGTACTACACCCAAAATACACACTGGAACTACAGCCAGGATACACACTGGTACTACAGCTGGAATACACACTGGTAGGACAGCCAGGAAAAACACTGGTACTACTGCCAGGATACACATTGCTACTACGCCTAGAATACACTCTAGTACTATAGCCAGGATACACACTGGTACTACACCCGGAATACACAATTTTACTAAAGCCAGGATACACACTGGTACTACAGCCAGATGCACACTGTTACTGCAAGCAGGATACACACTGGTACTACAGCCAGGATACACACTGGTACTACAGCCAGAATACACACTGTTACTACAAGCAGGATGCACACTGGTACTACAGCAAGGATACACACTGGTACTACAGCTAGTATAGACACTGGTACTACAGCAAAAATACACACTGGTATTACAGCCTACAACCGGAATACACTGGTGCAACAGTCAGGATACACACTGGTAATACATCCAGAATGCACATTGATACTACAGCCAGGATACACACTGGTATTACAGCAAGGATACACACTGGTACTACAGCAAGGATACATACTGGTTCTACAGCCATGATACACACTGGTACTACAACAAGGATACACACTAGTACTACATCAAGGATACACACTGATTCTACAGCCATGATACACACTGGTACTACAACAAGGATACACACTAGTACTACATCAAGCAGGGATGCACACTGGTACTACAGCAAGGATACACACTGGTACTACAGCTAGTATAGACACTGGTACTACATCAAAAATACACACTGGTATTACAGCAAGGATATACACTGGTACTACAACCGGAATACACTGGTGGAACAGTCAGGATACACACTGGTAATACATCCAGAATGCACATTGGTACTACAGCCAGGATACACACTGGTATTACAGCAAGGATACACACTGGTACTACAGCTAGGATAGACACTGGTACTACAGCAAAAATACACACTGGTTCTACAGCCAGGATACACACTGGTACTCCAGCCAGGTTCTACCGCCAGGATACACACTGGTATTACAACAAGGTTACACACTGGTACTACAGCAAGGATACACACTGGTACTATAGCAAAGATACACACTGGTACTACAGCAAGGATACATACTGGTTCTACAGCCATGATACACACTGGTACTACAACAAGGATACACACTAGTACTACATCAAGGATACACACTGATTCTACAGCCATGATACACACTGGTACTACAGCAAGGATACACACTGGTACTATGGAAAGGATACACACTGGTACTACAGCAAGGATACACACTGGTACTATGGAAAGGATACACACTGGTACTACAGCAAGGATACACACTGGTACTACAGCAAGGATACACACTGGTACTACAGCAAGGATACACACTGGTACTATGGAAAGGATACACACTGGTACTACAGCAAGGATACACACTGGTGCTACAGCAAGGATACACACTGGTACTATGGAAAGGATACACACTGGTACTACAGCAAGGATGCACACTGGTACTACAGCAAGGATACACACTGGTACTATGGAAAGGATACACACTGGTACTACAGCAAGGATACACACTGGTGCTACAGCAAGGATACACACTGGTACTACAGCAAGGATACACACTGGTACTACAGCAAGGATACACACTAGTACTACAGCAAGGATACACACTGGTACTGCAGAGACCACACACAATCGTGCACCATCTATGAAGTTCCTTGTTTTACCAACTATGATGCTCCTTGTTGCAACAACCATAATGCTCCTTGTTGCACCAACCATGGTGCTCCTTGTTGCAGCAGTCATCATGTTCCTTATCGCACCATCCAGAATGCTTCTAGTTGCTGCAGCCATCATGCTGCTTGTGACACCAGCCAGAATGCCACCCCGTTGCTTCAGCTCTGATCCTCCTGTTGTATCATCAATGATGGTTCCTGTTGCACCAGCCAGGATGTTCCCTGTTGAAACAGCCAGGATGTGTCCTGCTGCACCAGCCAGGATGCTTCCTGTTGCATCATTCATATCAACCACAACTTTAATAATGTTTTTGAATATAATAATTATGAATAGGTGAAATTGGTCAAATATCAAGAACTCATTTAAAATTAAGTCCTTTCTAACATTTTCTCTTATACGTTTATAGATACATATTTTATTTTTATTTATGTTAATGTAAAAATTAATAATTTTGTTCCAAAAGAACCTTAGAAATCTAACCTAACTTTGTTATAACAAGCGCAATTTAATTTAGCCTAATCTAACTAAATATATTTCAGATAAATTTACAACGATATAATAGTACCTGGAGTTTACCTGGAGAGAGTTTCGGGGGTCAACGCCCCCGCGGCCCGGTCTGTGACCAGGCCTCCTGGTGGATCAGCCCCTGATCAACCAGGCTGTTGCTGCTGGCTGCACGCAAACCAACGTACGAGCCACAGCCCGGCTGATCAGGAACTGACTTTAGGTGATTGTCCAGTGCCAGCTTGAAGACTGCCAGGGGTCTGTTGGTAATCCCCCTTATGTATGCTGGGAGGCAGTTGAACAGTCTCGGGCCCCTGACACTTATTGTATGGTCTCTTAACGTGCTAGTGACACCCCTGCTTTTCATTGGGGGGATGGTGCATCGTCTGCCAAGTCTTTTGCTTTCGTAGTGAGTGATTTTCGTGTGCAAGTTCGGTACTAGTCCCTCTAGGATTTTCCAGTTGTATATAATCATGTATCTCTCCCTCCTGCGTTCCAGGGAATACAGGTTTAGAAACCTCAAGCGCTCCCAGTAATTGAGGTGTTTTATCTCCGTTATGCGGGCCGTGAAAGTTCTCTGTACATTTTCTAGGTCGGCAATTTCACCTGCCTTGAAAGGTGCTGTTAGAGTGCAGCAATATTCCAGCCTAGATAGAACAAGTGACCTGAAGAGTGTCATCATGGGCTTGGCCTCCCTAGTTTTGAAGGTTCTCATTATCCATCCTGTCATTTTTCTAGCAGATGCGATTGATACAATGTTATGGTCCTTGAAGGTGAGATCCTCCGACATAATCACTCCCAGGTCTTTGACGTTGGTGTTTCGCTCTATTTTGTGGCCAGAATTTGTTTTGTACTCTGATGAAGATTTAATTTCCTCATGTTTACCATATCTGAGTAATTGAAATTTCTCATCGTTGAACTTCATATTGTTTTCCGCAGCCCACTGAAAGATTTGGTTGATGTCCGCCTGGAGCCTTGCAGTGTCTGCAATGGAAGACACTGTCATGCAGATTCGGGTGTCATCTGCAAAGGAAGACACGGTGCTGTGGCTGACATCCTTGTCTATGTCGGATATGAGGATGAGGAACAAGATGGGAGCTAGTACTGTGCCTTGTGGAACAGAGCTTTTCACCGTAGCTGCCTCGGACTTTACTCTGTTGACGACTACTCTCTGTGTTCTGTTAGTGAGGAAATTATAGATCCATCGACCGACTTTTCCTGTTATTCCTTTAGCACGCATTTTGTGCGCTATTACGCCATGGTCACACTTGTCGAAGGCTTTTGCAAAGTCTGTATATATTACATCTGCATTCTTTTTGTCTTCTAGTGCATTTAGGACCTTGTCGTAGTGATCCAATAGTTGAGACAGACAGGAGCGACCTGTTCTAAACCCATGTTGCCCTGGGTTGTGTAACTGATGGGTTTCTAGATGGGTGGTGATCTTGCTTCTTAGGACCCTTTCAAAGATTTTTATGATATGGGATGTTAGTGCTATTGGTCTGTAGTTCTTTGCTATTGCTTTACTGCCCCCTTTGTGGAGTGGGGCTATGTCTGTTGTTTTTAGTAACTGAGGGACGACCCCCGTGTCCATGCTCCCTCTCCATAGGATGGAAAAGGCAGTTCTTGATGAACACAGAGTTCCATGAGTCTGGCCCTGGGGCAGAGTGCATGGGCATGTCATTTATCGCCTGTTCGAAGTCATTTGGCGTCAGGATAACATCGGATAGGCTTGTGTTAATCAAATTTTGTGGCTCTCTCATAAAAAATTCATTTTGATCTTCGACTCTCAGTCTGGTTAGCGGCTTGCTAAAAACTGAGTCATATTGGGACTTGAGTAGCTCACTCATTTCCTTGCTGTCATCTGTGTAGGACCCATCTTGTTTAAGTAGGGGCCCAATACTGGACGTTGTTCTCGATTTTGATTTGGCATAGGAGAAGAAATACTTTGGGTTTCTTTCGATTTCATTTATGGCTTTTAGTTCTTCCCGCGATTCCTGACTCCTAAAGGATTCTTTTAGCTTAAGTTCGATGCTTGCTATTTCTCTGACCAGTGTCTCCCTACGCATTTCAGATATATTGACCTCTTTTAGCCGCTCTGTTATTCTTTTCCGTCGCCTGTAAAGGGAGCGCCTGTCTCTTTCTATTTTACATCTACTCCTCCTTTTTCTTAGAGGAATAAGCCTTGTGCATACATCGAGTGCCACCGAGTTAATCTGTTCTAGGCATAAGTTGGGGTCTGTGTTGCTTAGTGTATCTTCCCAGCTTATATCGGTTAGGACTTGGTTTACTTGGTCCCACTTTATGTTTTTGTTATTGAAGTTGAATTTGGTGAAGTTGAATTTTTTTTCTTCGTTAAGTTCAGAATGATTTTTGCGAAATTATTGCATACACAAATTTTCGCTTGCCTTGTTAGGCAAGAAGAACGTTGTTATTTAAGCCAAAATCGCAAGTTTTACCTATACGGCATGATATATATATATATATATATATATATATATATATATATATATATATATATATATATATATATATATATATATATATAATATATATATATATATATATATATATATATATATATATATATATATATATATATATATATATATATATATATATATATATATATATATATATAATATAATATATATATATATATATATATATATATATATATATATATATATATATATATATATATATATATATATATATATATATATATATATATATATATATATATATATATATATATATATATATATATATATAATATATATATATATATATATATATATATATATATATATATATATATATATATATATATATATATATATATATATATATATATATATATGTCGTGCCGAATATGTAAAACTGGTCAATTAGCAAGAACTCATTTAAAATTAATTCCTTTCTGAAATTTTCTCTTATACGTTTAAAGATATATTTTTTTCATTAGTGTTAATGTAAAAATTTTTAATTTTGCACCAAAAGAATCTTAGAAAACTTACCTAACCTTATTATAACATGAACAATTTATTTTAGCCTAACCCAACTTAATATATTTTAAATACGTTTACGATAATTTAATACTAAACAAACACAATCAAATATATTTTTTTCGTTAGGTTCAGAATGATTCTGGCGAAATTATTGCATACACAAATTTTCACTTGTCCTATATGGCAAGATGATCGTTGCTATTTAAGCCAAGATGGCAAGTTCTGCCTATTCGGCACGACATATATATATATATATATATAGTTTAAAAGATGGGGTGGTAGGGGAAGTGGAATATTCAAATGGCTTCAGGAAGAAATCCAAATATTCTTCCTTGAAGCCTTTTTATCCACTTCTCCGAGGCTATGGGTCCCACAATTTACACCAGAGGTGGACCCCATACTATATATATATATATATATATATATATATATATATATATATATATATATATATATATATATATATATATATATATATATATATATATATATATATATATATATATATATATATATATATATATATATATATATATATATATGTATATATGCAAAACAACCACTCTGAAAAAATAGAGAAATTCCAAGCGCTTTCGTGACTACTCATATTATCAAGGAACTTGATAATGTGAGTAGTCACGAAAGCGCTTGGAATTTCTCTATTCTTTCAGAGTGGTTGTTTTGCATATTTTGAAATCACGTGTTTACTGTGATCTTATTGCATATGTATATATATATATATATATATATATATATATATATATATATATATATATATATATATATATATATATATATATATATATATATATATATATATATATATATATATATATATATATATATATATATATATATATATATATATTTATATATTATTTTAGCGAAGGGATTCAGGGAAACCGGTTATTATATATATATATATATATATATATATATATATATATATATATATATATATATATATATATATATATATATATATATATATATATATATATATATATATATATATATATATATATAGACATAGATATATGCAAAATAAATACTTTGAAAAGATAGTTAATTTCCAAGCATTATCGTAATTTCTCATATTATCAAGGAACAGAAAAAATAACAGGACAGTTTATGTCAATGACATATGACGTCCATTTGACCCAACACCTGACTCAGGTGTTAGGTCAGCAGGCTGAGCATTTAAATGTAATATAGAGCGAGAGACGCAGGTAAACGTGCACAACGTACAAAAATACTTCAATGGCTTTATAAAAAGATGTTATCGAGGAAAAAACATAAAAAGAACAGTATGTCTTGAAGCAGGAGACTCTATATGTGTACATCTGCAGAATATTAACTAAAAATATGTAAGAACTGTAAACAGTGTTAGGGCCTCGGGAGAACAGTTACTATAGAACCTGCTAATCTTTCAGTAGCTGAACAGGGAACAAAAGTTTCCGAGTGAGTGAAATCACGAGCTGAAAGAAGCAGAGAGAAAGCAGAATTCAGGCCTTTGATAGCGCATAAACTTTCAGATTGGATTTCTCTCTAAAAAAACAAGGGTCACGAGGCTACTGAAAAGCAGCTCCCAGTATGTTGAAGCGCTATTTCCTTTGGCGACGAAAAGAATTTTCTGAATGGAAATGTTTCTGCTGCAACAAATTGAAGACATATTTTTCTATTTGTAAAATATTTAGCGTCAAGAATATTCAGAAGGTATATAAACTTTCGTCATGGAAATTTGTGAGTATATTATCATTTACACTTAAGGATGATAGACATATACTTGTATGTTCCTTTTTGTGGGCATAATGAGGTAAAATTTTGTGATTATCCATAACTTATTGAAGATTTCATAAAAATTCGAATTGATACATGTAAACGATCACGTGAATTTATAAGAGTACGATGTGCAAACTGAGATACAATCACTGCCTCTGTCATGAGACCCATAAGCACAAGCACCAAGACACAAAAACACGAAGACAGCCTACTTTCTGCTGTCTAGCTGTCTGTAGTGACAAGCACTGCACCCACACTCAGTATTTGTAGTGATGAAGGCAAGGACAATGATGACTATGGAAGAACCACAGAGTGAGCGCTAACTACTCCACGAAACAGTGGCATTCATTGAGTCTTACTATGTTATCACACCGTCTATCATGATATAAAATCGTTCATTGTAAAATAGGTAAGAGTTCATTATAACAATCCTTCTGAGTAGAGCCTTTGATAATCCCAGTAACAGAGGGGAGGGTTGAGCTCTTGCTCTTCGCTCTCAACATTTGTACTTTCATTAATTGGTGCCGCTTACCTCTTCCCCTTCAAAGATTATACATTCTCTACCCTTCGAATTTAGACGACTCCCACATGGAGTCCATTTGTCCACTACTCGCACACTCACACGTATTTCCTTATCTCTCTTGCTTTTTTTAAACTTTTTATTTCTTAGTTGCACCTCCTGGTTATGTATCCTTCCTTTTCAAGTAATTATTCTTTATTTTGTTCTTCACACAGCATTTTTTAAATTATGATTGTCCTTTATTTGATTTTTTTTATTATGTCTTGTCCCATTTCAGGACTCATAGTTGTTAGACTTCGTCTTATGCTTGACGAAAGAAAGCTTCCAGCAGTACAGAATTCAGCTTCATTTGCTATGTACAGTAATCCAATGGTCTCCTTGCGTAAATTCTTGAAGATCATTCGTATATTTGTCTTTTTTTACATATACCGGTAATGTTAATCGATGTACGTGCGCCACCTTTGAAAAGTATTTTGTTACACTTATTCCTTGGCCCTCTTCTCTCTCGGTTTCTGATTTCTATGAGAAATCTATCTCTCAGGCGGTACTTTTCTTCTCGCATCATGTGTCATGATTTCACCCTCATACCTTATATCTCCCGTGGCTGAATTGCAGTAGACATTTGCTGGACTATTCTTGTAGGAAACTGAAGTCTCGCTGTAACAATTTGCAATCCTCGTCTGTCCTCATTTTTATCATTAATTTAAAATCACCGGTAGGAACTGAGGCGTGTGTTCTCTTGTGAGTGCCTGAGGTGCCATTGTTAACGAGGGATCCAACACATTGTTATATGAGTAATATTTTTGTTTACGTCGCACTTCCCATTATTACGATCAGTTAATGTTTCTCTTTCTAAGTTTTATAAATAACGAAGCACAAGTTTACGCTTCCCTTCTATAATAATCCTTGTTTTATTTTTTACACTGATTTAAATAAATTCATGTAAAACTCCATCCATGGAAATTCTATTGACAAAGGTACCATAGCCTCAAAATAATACTCACTGAGGTAAGTATACACAACTATTTCAAAGTATTTAGCAGCGTACAAGTTAAGTTTGACAACGATAATGACACATTAGTGATAGTGACACACAGTGATAGTGACACACAGTGATAGTGACACACATAATGACACATTAGTGATAGTGACACACAGTGCTGATGGTAACACACACCCTGGCATCAGTAGGTACCTTTGAACCTTTGATATATCTTTGAAGAATTTCGAGAGTATATCTACTCTCTGAGCCCGGCCATGGGCCAGGCTCGTCCAGTGCTCGCCTGGTTATATAAATAGCCATTAATAAAAGATATATTTTTTATAAGAACTAGCTAAAGATGCGAGGGATATGATTCCATGTTGATAACAGCAACCAGAGAACAATGAGAGTTTGTCTGGTATATCAGTTGAGAGTTGCGATGAATCAGTGAAAACGAAGCATTTTTAATTAATATATGAAGGAGCTGTAGTAACACCAGGTGCTGGTGCACTAGGTGCTGGGGGAGCAGGTGTTGGTGCACTAGGTGCTGGCGGAGCAGGTGTTGGTGCACTAGGTGCTGGCGGAGCAGGTGTTAGTGCACCGGGTGCTGGGGTGCAGGTGTTGGTGCACTAGGTGCTGGCGGAGCAGGTGTTAGTGCACCGGGTGCTGGGGTGCAGGTGTTGGTGCACTAGGTGCTGGCGGAGCAGGTGTTAGTGCACCGGGTGCTGGGGTGCAGGTGTTGGTGCACTAGGTGCTGGCGGAGCAGGTGTTAGTGCACCGGGTGCTGGGGTGCAGGTGTTGGTGCACTAGGTGCTGGCGGAGCAGGTGTTAGTGCACCGGGTGCTGGGGTGCAGGTGTTGGTGCACTAGGTGCTGGCGGAGCAGGTGTTAGTGCACTAGATGCTGGGGGAGCAGGTGTTAGTGCACCAGTGCTGGGGGTGTAGGTGTTGGTGCACTAGGTGCTAGCGGAGCAGGTGTTAGTGCACTAGGTGCTGGGGGAGCATGTGTTAGTGCACCAGTGCTGGGGGTGTAGGTGTTGGTGCACTAGGTGCTGGCGGAGCAGGTGTTAGTGCACTAGATGCTGGGGGAGCAGGTGTTAGTGCACCGGGTGCTGGGGTGCAGGTGTTGGTGCACTAGGTGCTGGGGTGCAGGTGTTGGTGCACTAGGTGCTGGGGGAGCATGTGTTAGTGCACCAGTGCTGGGGGTGTAGGTGTTGGTGCACTAGGTGCTGGCGGAGCAGGTGTTAGTGCACTAGATGCTGGGGGAGCAGGTGTTAGTGCACCAGGTGGTTGGGTGCAGGTGTTGGTGCACTAGGTGCTGGGGTGTAGGTGTTGGTGCACTAGGTGCTGGGGGAGCAGGTGTTAGTGCACCAGGTGCTGGGGATGCAGGTGTTGGTGCACCAGGTGCTGGGGAGCAGGTGTTAGTGCACCAGGTGCTGGGGGTGCAGGTATTGGTGTACCAGGTGCTGGGGAGAAGGTGTTGGTGCACTAGGTGCTGAGGGAGAAGGTGTTGGGGGAGAAGGTGTTGGTGCACCAGGTGCTAGGGTGCAGGTGTTGGTGCACTAGGTGCTGGGGAGAAGGTGTTGGTGCACCAGGTGCTGGGGTTCAGGTGTTGGTGCACTAAGTGCTGGGGGAGAAGGTGTTGGTGCACCAGGTGCTGGGGAGCAGGTGTTGGCGCACCAGGTGCTGGGGAAGCAGGTGTTGCCACACAAGGTGCTAGTGCAGTAAATGATAGTGCAATAGGTGCTGAGGCAGCAGATGTTAGCGCACGAGGTGTTGGGGCAACAGATAATGGTGCACCAGGTGCTGGGAATGCAGGTTTTTGCAGCAACATATGCTGTGAGAGGAGGTGTTTGTGCTTTAAGAGACAGGTCACAGGTTTTTATGTTCCACTTTCTTGGAGCAGGTGTTGATGCTCCACTTTCTTGGAGCAGGTGTTGATGCTCCACTTGCTTGGAATAGGTGATAGTGTCTCTAGGTGATTAGAGAGCAGGTGTTTGTCGAATAATTGCCGGTATAGCGGTAGAGTACCAAGTGCCTGTTTAGTAGATACTGGAACAAAAGGCTCCGGCAGAGAATTTACTGGAGCACAACACTCTGAATATAGCGTTGGGACACAAGTACTGGAATAACCCCAGTCGGAATATAAATTATTTGAACGCAGTGCACTGAAATAATGTTAGTCTTAATGACAGTCCATGGAATTCCAGTTGTAGAATGCTTGAATTCGAAATTCCCTTATCCTTAAAATAAATTCTTTTAATCTAGCAATGTACAGTAGATGCAGTGAGCGTAAATTTTGGGAGAAATTCCTGGTCTGCAGAAGTCTTACGACGGTGTCTACGCTATGATGGAAGTCATCAAGCTTCGCTATATTACGCCGCGACTCTCATTCGGTTGTCATTCCTGGCTACAGCGCAGCTACTGGAGTATCCGTCAGCCAGTCTTACACGCTCGCTTTCCTACCCATCCTCCAGCCTGTCCGTCCATCCAGGCTGCCTTCCTGTCTTATACCTGGCCCTATCCATCCAACGAGTCTGCCGCCTTGCTGCCTGCTAGTCCTGCTACCACAACAGACTTTGTGCCTGCAAATTGACCGTCTTCACTTCCCACAAACTTCACGATTTTATCACTGAACATTGCTGCATTGAAAACCGCAATTTGTGGCACATTATAAGCTTTCTCTTATACTGTGGACCCATCTCTTCACAAAGTTTATGTGTCACTCACTTCAAGTGTCCGTCTCATTGCACGTTTATCTATCCCACAAGCTTTTGTGTCACACACTTTACGTTTCAGTGAGGCATATTGTACATTTTTCCTTCATGCTGCACTTTTCTGTGATACTGAACTCTCAGTCTCACATAATGCGTCACATTACTGTGACGCATCCTACACATTTCTAGTCACAGACCACATATTGTGGCACTACTGCATGAGCTACTCTACGTACCCGATGCAGCGCTGTATAGCCCTTGTGGTTTAGCGCTTCTTTTTTATTATAATAATAATTCGTACCCGCTACGCTACGCATTAAAGGGCACAGAGTTGTGCTTGCAGCCGAAGTCATCAACAGGAGAATATTATCCAACAGTGAACATGAGTGTTACATTGAATTAACAGTAGAACCTTTCAGTTACAATGGCAGACGCTTACCTTTAATTTTTACTGAGTTAAATGTAATTCTTTCTACCTACTGCATTACGGCTGCAGTTCATCAATACTACTCAAGATATATTATGCACAGTGAAGTGTATAACTCGTAGAATATATGTATTGATGTATGCATATATATATGTCGTGTCGAATAGGTAAAACTTGCGATTTTGGCGTAAATAGCAACGTTTTTCCTGTCGAATTAGGCAAGCGAAAAATCGTGTATGCAATAATTTCGCAAAAATCATTCTTAACCTAACGAAAAAATATATATCACAATATTAGTTTATTATTAAATTATTATAAACTTAAGTAAAATATATTTAGTTGGATTTGGCTAAATTAAATTGCGTTTGTTATAATATGGTTAGGAAAGTTTTCTAAGGTGCTTTTGGTACAAAATTATTAATTTTAACATTAACATAAATTAACAAAAATATATCTTTAAGCGTATAAGAGAAAATTTTAGAAAGAACTTAATTTTAAACGAGTTCTTGCTAATTAACCAATTTTACCTCTTCGGCAAGATATATATATATATATATATATATGTATATATATATATATATATATATATATATATATATATATATATATATATATATATATATATATATATATATATATATATATATATATATATATATATTTGTAGGTAGTAGGTTGGTAGACAGCAACCACCCAGGGAGGTACTACCGTCCTGCCAAGTGAGTGGAAAACGGAATCCTGTAATTGTTTTACATGATGGTAGGATTGCTGGTGTCTTTTTTCTGTCTCTTAAACATGCAAGATTTCAGGTATGTCTTGTTATTTCTACGTGCACTTAGGTCACACTACACATACATGTACAAGCATATATATACATACCTCTCTTGGTTTTCGTCTATTTTTCTTTCTAGTTCTTGTTCTTGCTTATTTCCTCTTATCTCCATGGGGAAGTGGAACAGAACTCCTCCTCCGTAAGCCATGCGTGTTGTAAGAGGCGACAAAAATGCCGGGAGCAAGGGGGTAGTAACCCCTTCTCCTGTGTAAATTAATAAATTTAAAAAGAGAAACTTTCGTTTCTCGTTTTGGCTCACCCTGCCTCGGTGGGAGACGGCCGACTTGTTGAAAAAAAAAAAAAAAAAAAAAAAAAAAATATATATATATATATATATATATATATATATATATATATATATATATATATATATATATATATATATATATACATACATACATATGGGAGCAAGGGGCTAGTAACCCCTTTTCCTGTATGTATTACTAAATGTAAAAGGAGAATCTTTCGTTTTTCCTTTCGGGCCACCCTGCCTCGGTAGGATACGGCCGGTATTATTATTATTAAAGATTAGCTGGTGTTCTCCCGGTCCGGGCCTTTTCCAAGTGGTGGCCCGGCCTTGGCTCCCTCTTTAGGGAGTGTCTGAGACCTAAGTCTCCCATGGGAGGAGGCACAAGTACCTCCTCATCTTTGGGACCAACTGTCCCCAGGCCTAGCCACAAGCTAGGCCTTTCTGGGAATGACAGTCTTGTGAGCTACAAGCTCTGGCTCAGGCACCTACCCTACCCTAGAAGGGTTAGGCATGGTATCATGGTATTGATGTACGATACGGCCGGTGTGTTGAAAGAAAGAAAGAAATATAAATAAATACATATATATATATATATATATATATATATATATATATATATATATATATATATATATATATATATATATATATATATATATATATATATATATATATATATATATATCGTGCCGAATAGGCAGAACTTGCGATCTTGGCCTAAATAGCAACGCTCATCTTGCCATATAGGACAAGTGAAAATTTGTGTATGCAATAATTTCGCCAAAGTCATTCTGAACCTAACGAAAAAAATATATTTCACTGTGTTTGTTTAGTACTAAATTATTGAAAACAAATCTAAAATATATTTAGTTGGGTTAGTCTAAAATAAATTGCTCTTGTTATAATAAGGTTAGGTAAGTTTTCTATGATTCTTTTGGTGCAAAATTAAAAAAATTACATTAACATTAATGAAAAAAATATATCTTTAAACGTATAAGAGAAAATTTCTGAAAGGACTTAATTTTAAATGAGTTCTTGCTAATTGACCAGTTTTACATATTCGGCACGACATATATGTATATATGAGTGCAAATAATAAGCTTCTTTATCCTATGTTCGGTTTATTTGTGTATTGTTCCAGTCACGGTATTGTACCTTTTTTTTAAGTTATGAAGTATTTATTCAGCCTTTGCATTGTCAGGGTGTGGAGAGAAGTAGCTGAGGCAGGATCCATACACAGCTTTAAGAAGAGGTCAACAGATCTAAATCTTCTGTTGCAGGTTATTTAGCTGTTTTTCCCGATTATTTTATACGGGGACGCCCTCTGGTTTTGTTTATCTTCACGGAGGCGATATATTCATTTCACGCAGCTATCATCCATACTGCTTATCTTCCTATTTCTTTTTAGTCATCTCTGACTATCGTAGTGCGTTGTAGGCTACTTAGAGCTTTGTCTCCTCGTTTCTAATCGTCCTTCGTATCTAATACTGTCTGTGGCAGCTCTTCAGCAGATATAGACGCAGTTTTTTGCTGGGTTCCTGATCATTCTGGTGTCCAGGGCAACGTATCTGCAGGCTCGTCTGCACCCTAAGACGTGTTCATTCCTTGCAAAGATATACTCTAGTCCAGTTTCGCCTCAAAGCATCTACAATTGATGACAAGGTCGTTGGTCCAGGTTAAGAAACAATAAGTTGTTCTTGATTAAACTACTTATGGTTTCTTGTTCGACTTTTTTACATCACTGCCGTGCCTTCGAAACATTTTCGTTTTGTCAGTACGAAACTGACACATAGCTGACACATGGAGTGGATCCAGGCACCTATATGCAACTTGTCAAGTTCTGTTGATAATCAAACACCTTTTGCTTAATAATTTTATTTACTGAGCGCGTAGTATTAATTTTCAATATGTGCTTCAGCGCCTATAATACAGATTGTTACCAGAATTTCTTCTGGAAAGCCTACTTACAGTTCGGACGCAACCTATATCTGGAGAAGCCAGGTATTCCCTTGATCCTGGGGACGCGAGGCACTGCCTCGTCTCTGGAGACGTGAGACACTGCCTCGTCTTTGGAGACGTGAGGCACTGCCTCATCCCTGAAGACGTGAAACACTGCTCCGTCCCTGGAGACACAAGCACTGCCTCGTCCCTGGAGATGCGAGGCATTGCCTCCTGTTTGAAGGCGCAAGGCACTGCTTCGTCCCTGGAGACCAGAAGCAATGCCTCGTCCTTGAAGACGCGAGACACTGCTCTGTCCCTGGAGACGTGAGGCACTGCCCAGTCCCTGGAGATGAAAGGCACTGCCCTGTCCTATTAATATCAGCAGAGTAACGCGCGCGGGACAGGAACACAGTTAACACTCTGGTTAAGGATAACACACTTTGCTAAATACTAGTGTGTGTGTGACTTGAGACACTTTATCCCATACAAAGAGTGCACTTCCCACCAATGGAGTGCACTTCCCACCATATGGATGTGAGACTGATTTTTAAACTTCGATTAAAAATCAGTCTCACATCCATATGATTTACCTGTAGTTCAGAATGACACACAGGAACAGATGCTGAATTACTTGGAAAGCCACTAATCTTCACGCAGGTATGATAAACATTGTGAAGGCAGCATCCAGGCTATAACTTTGTGAAGGCAGCATCCAGGCTATAACAAACTTTGTGAAGGCACCATTCAGGCTATAACAAACTTTGTGAAGGCAGCATCCAGGCTATAACAAACATTGTGAAGGCAGCATTCCTGCTAGTGCCATATTGCTGTGGTGTCAAACAGCTGCTATCTTTTCACAGACACTCACCATAGGAATATTTTAGCACATTGCTCTAGTCTACTGACCCATGATGCCTCTCTTGTGAAATATTGGTGGAGGAAGGGAGGAGGGATGCTGGGGCTTCTGAATATAAGTAGACTTCATCTCCCACCGAATCGATGCTCAAACAAATGGCCTGCGTGGGTAATACTGCTTACTGAGCCTCGGCTCTTGTCCTCACTACTTCACCTTCAATTGGCTTGAGTAGTTCCTTGATGCTTTTGATTTATCGAATTTTTGTATTAAATTTGTCTGCACATCCTCATTATGAGTATGTTTTTAATGGTATTGTGTTTAACCTACGTTTTTACGCACTAGTATCGCAGCAACGCATACATGAAACTTTCAACCATAATAATTAAAAAAAATATCTCCCATGCCCTCTAAATCTACACGTCCATTCTCTATTCGCAACTTTCCTCGAGGCGCTCTTAATCTATGGATTTTCACCTGTGTTCTCCTTTCTTGGGCTGAACTTGAATGTCTCCAATTCTATGGGCGATTTCTTACCTGGAGTTTACCTGGAGAGAGTTTCGGGGGTCAACGCCCCCGCGGCCCGGTCTGTGACCAGGCCTCCTGGTGGATCAGCGCCTGATCAACCAGGCTGTTGCTGCTGGCTGCACGCAAACCAACGTACGAGCCACAGCCCGGCTGATCAGGAACTGCCTTTACGGATTTAAACCAAGAACGATTGTACTGACATGAAGGCATTTTTCCCACCCCATATGGCCCTTTCCTGATACACAGGGCATTTATCTTCACCCACGTGACCAAAAGGGTATTTTTCTGACCAGCACAACATTTTGACGCACAGGGCATTTAGATGGGCCCATGGGCATTTGTTTCTAGGTCATTTGACATTTTTTTTCTGCGTTTTCTTGCCCCCCCCAAAAAAAAAATCTGAACCAGGCTCCTTTTTTCCGTGGCTCTAAAGCGTCTTAGAGTGTTTTTTCTGGCCTAGTAAGTTTCCATGGAAAGAGTAAAAGCGACGTAAATACATATTGGTGGGTGGCTGGTGCAAGGTTGTGTAGCTCCAACAGCCGTCTCCGAGTAGCAACGAGCGTATGTCAGTACACTAGCACCAGTTTTTATTTGTTAACAGCGAATCCCTGCACTGTATGAGCTGTATCATGTACTTTGATGAAATATTAGTATAATTATTATTCTTATTATCATTATTATTATATCACTGATCAATAATAATATGATTGGTGTAATATGGCCAATCATATTACACCGTTTTTATGGTAAGTTTATTGTGCTGATTCCGAAAATGTCATCGGTTTTTGTTAAATCTGGAATACCATTGAAAAACATAAATGATGTGAAAAATATAATGATCAGGGGGGTAACTTACAAATCGCATTGAAATTATTTTTTAGACCATACAGAAGTCGAATCATGTAATACATACTAGCACTTCATTCTATATAATAACAGATTAATTTAGTAAGATGATTCAGATACCACTAATTAGTGCATATGAAAACCATTTTGATATTTACGTATTCATCTTAAGTTTTGTTGAGTAAACAATTGGAAGAGATGCATATTGGTTACCATTGTGCATTAAGACACATTTCAAGCTTCTAATGGAGCTGTCTATTAACAGCCGCCATTCTTCCGATTGATATTCAAGTCCCATTCGAAGTAGTCCAGGGATGTTATTGTAGTATACAAGTTTCTTCATATTGGCTGAAGTAATGGAGGAGTTCATTCTGTCTCTAGACTCTAAATGGTAAAACTTCAGATGCTTACTTTGACAGACTGAGGTCACGTATCGGATAATTGAGTTCCTCTTGGGAGAACTGCTGGGGTGTTGAAATGCTTACTTCATGTTCACTTTCACTGCAGTCACCCGTGTTACATCCTAAACCCTGAGTTTCATCAACATTTGACAAGGGAAGGTCAGGCAGTGTTGTAAACACTGGTATGGTGACATCTTCACTGTGTGGCACAAGTCATCCTTTCTGACTCCAAATTTAGACATTCCCACTTGACTCTCTTGTATCTATTGTAACCTTTTCACATTCACCACAGAGAAATAACAGTCATAGTGGTGGTTTCTCGACTCTCTCTCTCCATACCATAGGCAGACCGAAGTTTAAACTTTTTATCTGCCTAATTTACAACTGTCGTAACCCTTGGTCACAAGTTTTACAAACCATATGGGGAGCCCAAAACGTGGCTTGTTCTCCAAGCGCCACTTTAAAATAAGCAAGATCAGCTTGTTTTACAAAATCTGTCACGTTTTTCTTTGTTTCTGTAGAGAGTATTTGCAAAATGCATTGAGACTGTTTAAGCAGACTCTTAGTGAAGAACTCGTGTTTCACTGGAAGAAAAAACAAAATAAAGATTACAATAGTGTCACGTGGTCGTTGTTAATACAACTCCTTTCGTTAAATATTAAATAATTTAAAAGATTCAATTCTAATCTCTATTAAAACTATCTGCATATGTAAACTGCCACTACACATACATACACGAGTTATGGCAAAGTTCCCTGTTAATTGCTGTATCTCGCACACTAGAGCCAATTTCAAGAACCTACTGCCATTTACGAATTCAATAACCTTAAAACACCCTAATTACCTTCAAAAATCTTCGGCAACGATTTTTTTTGTTGAATAGTGAATAAGGTAATTATTACTATTATTATTATTAAAAATCCGAAAATTTTATAAGAGCGACAATTTCACAGTAGGGTGAAGAGAATGTAATAGTTAATAGGGGAAAAAAGGGATACTGTGGTCTGAAATAGTGTGGTTTCTAACGTTTGGAGAGAACTTGCACAATAATTAGAACTGAGATCAAGTATTATTGTGAATCACAAGAGACTTGTTGTGGTGGTGGTAGTGAGGGTGTACTGTACCCTGGGACCCTGCATATGACTGGCACTATGGTCACTGCTGGTAGTGAGGGTGAACTGTACCCTGGGACCCTTCATATGACTGGCACTATGGTCACTGCTGGTAGTGAGGGTGAACTGTACCCTGGGACCCTTCATATGACTGGCACTATGGTCACTGCTGGTAGTGAGGGTGAACTGCACCCTGGGACCCTGCATATGACTGGCACTATGGTCACTGCTGGTAGTAAGGGTGTACTGTACCCTGGGACCCTGCATATGACTGGCACTATGGTCACTGCTGGTAGTGAGGGTGTACTGTACCCTGAGACCCTGCATATGACTGGCGCTATGGTCACTGCTGGTAGTGAGGGTGAACTGTACCCTGGGACCCTGCATATGACTGGCACTATGGTCACTGCTGGTAGTGAGGGTGTACTGTACCCTGGGACCATGCATATGACTGGCACTATGGTCACTGTTGGTAGTGAGGGTGAACTGTACCCTGGGACCCTGCATATGACTGGCACTATGGTCACTGCTCGTAGAAAGGGTGAACTGTACCCTGGGACCCTGCATATGACTGGCACTATGGTCACTGCTGGTAGTGAGGGTGAACTGTACCCTGGGACAATGCATATGACTGGCACTATGGTCACTACTGGTAGTGAGGGTGTACTGTACCCTGGGACCCTGCATATGACTGGCACTATGGTCACTGCTGGTAGTAAGGGTGAACTGTACTCTGGGACCCTGCATATGACTGGCACTATGGTCACTGCTGGTAGTGAGGGTGAACTGTACCCTGGGACCACGCATATGACTGGCACTATGGTCACTGCTGGTAGTGTGGGTGTACTGTACACTGGGACATTCATATGACTGGCACTATGGTCACTGCTGGTAGTGAGGGCGTACTGTACCCTGGGACCCTGCATATGACTGGTACTATGGTCACTGCTGGTAGTGAATGTGTACTGTACCCTGGGACCGTGCACATGACTAGCACTATGGTCACTGCTGGTAGTGAGGGTGTACTGTACCCTGGGACCGTGCATATGACTGGCACTATGGTCACTGCTCGTAGTGAGGGTGTACTGTACCCTGGGATCCTTCACATGACTGGCACTATGGTCACTGCTGGTAGAGAGGGTTTACTGTACCGTGGGCCCGTGCAAATGACTGGAACTATGGTCACTGCTGGTAGTGAGGGTGTACTGTACTCTGGGACCCTGCATATGACTGGCACTATGGTCACTGCTGGTAGTGAGGGTGTACTGTACCCTGGGATACTTCATATGACTGGCACTATGGTCACTGATGGTAGTGAGAGTGTACTGTACCCTGGGACCCTGCATATGTCTGGCACTATGGTCACTGCTGGCAGTGAGGGTATACTGTACCCTGGGCCCCTTCATGTGACTGGCACTATGGACACTGCTGGTAGTGAGGGTGAACTGTACCCTGGGATACTTCATATGACTGGGACTATGGTCACTGCTGGTAGTGAGGGTGAACTGCTCCCTGGGACCCTGCATATGACTGGCATTATGGTCACTGCTGGTAGTGAGGGTGTACTGTACCCTGGGACGCTGCATATGACTGCCACTATGGTCACTGCTGGTAGTGAGGGTGTACTGTACCCTGGGACCCTGCATACGACTGGCACTATGGTCACTGCTGGTAGTGAGGGTGAACTGTACCTTGGGATCCTTCATATGACTGGCACTATGGTCACTGCTGGTAGTGAGGGTGAACTGTACCCTAGGATACTTCATATGACTGGCACTATGGTCACTGCTGGTAGTGAGGGTGTACTGTACCCTGGGACCCTGCATATGACTGTCACTATCGTCACTGCTGGTAGTGAGGGTGAACTGTACCCTGGGATCCTGCATACGACTGGCACTATGGTCACTGCTGGTAGTGAGGGTGAACTGTACCTTGGGATCCTTCATATGACTGGCACTATGGTCACTGCTGGTAGTGAGGGTGAACTGTACCCTAGGATACTTCATATGACTGGCACTATGGTCACTGCTGGTAGTGAGGGTGTACTGTACCCTGGGACCCTGCATATGACTGTCACTATCGTCACTGCTGGTAGTGAGGGTGAACTGTACCCTGGGACAATGCATATGACTGGCACTATGGTCACTACTGGTAGTGAGGGTGTACTGTACCCTGGGACCCTGCATATGACATTCACTATGGTCACTGCTGGTAGTGAGGGTGAACTGTACTCTGGGACCCTGCATATGACTGGCACTATGGTCACTGCTGGTAGTGAGGGTGAACTGTACCCTGGGACCACGCATATGACTGGCACTATGGTCACTGCTGGTAGTGAGGGTGTACTGTACACTGGGACATTCATATGACTGGCACTATGGTCACTGCTGGTAGTGAGGGCGTACTGTACCCTGGGACCCTGCATATGACTGGTACTATGGTCACTGCTGGTAGTGAAAGTGTACTGTACCCTGGGACAGTGCACATGACTAGCACTATGGTCACTGCTGGTAGTGAGGGTGTACTGTACCCTGGGACCGTGCATATGACTGGCACTATGGTCACTGCTCGTAGTGAGGGTGTACTGTACCCTGGGATCCTTCACATGACTGGCACTATGGTCACTGCTGGTAGAGAGGGTTTACTGTACCCTGGGACCGTGCATATGACTGGCACTATGGTCACTGCTGGTAGTGAGGGTGTACTGTACCCTGGGACCCTGCACATGACTGACACTATGGTCACTGCTGGTAGTGAGGGTGTACTGTACCCTGGGCCCGTGCAAATGACTGGAACTATGGTCACTGCTGGTAGTGAGGGTGTACTGTACTCTGGGACCCTGCATATGACTGGCACTATGGTCACTGCTGGTAGTGAGGGTGTACTGTACCCTGGTATACTTCATATGACTGGCACTATGGTCACTGATGGTAGTGAGGGTGTACTGTACCCTGGGACCCTGCATATGTCTGGCACTATGGTCACTGCTGGCAGTGAGGGTATACTGTACCCTGGGCCCCTTCATGTGACTGGCACTATGGACTCTGCTGGTAGTGAGGGTGAACTGTACCCTGGGATACTTCATATGACTTGGACTATGGTCACTGCTGGTAGTGAGGGTGAACTACACCCTGGGACCCTGCATATGACTGACACTATGGTCACTGCTGGTAGTGAGGGTGTACTGTACCCTGGGACCCTGCATATGACTGGCACTATGGTCACTGCTGGTAATGAGGGTGAACTGTACCCTGGGATCCTTCATATGACTGGCACTATGGTCACTGCTGGTAGAGAAGGTGTACTGTACCCTGGGACCCTGCATATTATGAGACTATGGTCACTGCTGGTAGTGAAGGTGAACTGTACCCTGGGATCCTTCATATGACTGGCACTATGGTCACTGCTGGTAGTGAGGGTGTGCTGTACCCTGGAACCCTGCATATGATTGGCACTATGGTCACTGCTGGTAGTGAGGGTGTACTGTACCCTGGGACCCTGCATACGACTGGCACTATGGTCACTGCTGGTAGTGAGGATGAACTGTACCCTGGGATCCTTCATTTGACTGGCACTATTGTCACTGCTGGAAGTGAGGGTGTACTGTACCCTGGGATACTTCATATGACTGGCACTATGGTCACTGCTGGTAGTGAGGGTGTATTGTACCCTGGGACCGTGCATATGACTGGCACTATAGTCACTGCTGGTAGTGAGGGTGTACTGTACCCTCTGACACTGCATACGATTGTCACTATGGTCAGCTGGTAGAGAGGGAGTACTGTACGCTGGGACCCTGCATATGACTGGCACTGTGGTCACTGCTGGTAGTGAGAGTGAACTGTACCCTGGGATCCTTCATATGACTGGCACTATATTCACTGCTGGAAGTGAGGGTGTACTCTACCCTTGGATACTTCATATGACTGGCTCTATGGTCACTGCTGGTAGTGAGGGTGTACTGTACCCTTGGACCCTGCATATGACTGGCACTATGGTCACTGCTGGTAGTGAGGGTGTACTGTACCCTGGGATCCTTCGTATGACTGCCACTATGGTCACTGCTGGTAGTGAGGGTGAACTGTACCCTGGGATACTTCATATGACCTGCACTATGGTCACTGCTGGTAGTGAGGGTATACTGTACTTTGGGATCCTTCATATGAATATGAATCTCACTATGGTCACTTCTGGTAGTGAGGGTGTACTGTACCCTTGGACCCTGCATATGACTGGCACTATGGTCACTGCTGGTAGTGAGGGTGTACTGTACCCTTGGACCCTGCATATGACTGGCACTATGATCACTACTGGTAGTGAGGGTGTACTGTACCCTGGGACCCCGCATATGACTGGCACTATGGTCACTGGTGGTAGTGAGGGTGAACTGTACCTTGGGATCCTTCATATGACTGGCACTATGGTCACTGCTGGTAGTGAGGGTGTACTGTGCCCTGGGACCGTGCATGTGACTGGCACTATGGTCACTGCTGGTAGGGAGGGTGTTCTGTTCCCTGGGACCCTACATATGACTGACACTATGGTCACTACTGGTAGTGAGGGTGTACTGTACCCTGGGACCCTGCATGTGACTGGCACTATGGTCACTGCTGGAAATGAGGGTGAACTGTACCTTGGAATCCTTCATATGACTGGCACTACGGTCACTGCTGGTAGTGAGGGTGAACTGTACCCTAGGATACTTCATATGACTGGCACTATGGTCACTGCTGGTAGTGAGGGTGTACTGTACCCTGGGACCCTGCATATGACTGTCACTATCGTCACTGCTGGTAGTGAGGGTGAACTGTACCCTGGGACAATGCATATGACTGGCACTATGGTCACTACTGGTAGTGAGGGTGTACTGTACCCTGGGACCCTGCATATGACATTCACTATGGTCACTGCTGGTAGTAAGGGTGAACTGTACTCTGGGACCCTGCATATGACTGGCACTATGGTCACTGCTGGTAGTGAGGGTGAACTGTACCCTGGGACCACGCATATGACTGGCACTATGGTCACTGCTGGTAGTGAGGGTGTACTGTACACTGGGACATTCATATGACTGGCACTATGGTCACTGCTGATAGTGAGGGCGTACTGTACCCTGGGACCCTGCATATGACTGGTACTATGGTCACTGCTGGTAGTGAAAGTGTACTGTACCCTGGGACAGTGCACATGACTAGCACTATGGTCACTGCTGGTAGTGAGGGTGTACTGTACCCTGGGACCGTGCATATTACTGGCACTATGGTCACTGCTCGTAGTGAGGGTGTACTGTACCCTGGGATCCTTCACATGACTGGCACTATGGTCACTGCTGGTAGAGAGGGTTTACTGTACCCTGGGACCGTGCATATGACTGGCACTATGGTCACTGCTGGTAGTGAGGGTGTACTGTACCCTGGGACCCTGCACATGACTGACACTATGGTCACTGCTGGTAGTGAGGGTGTACTGTACCCTGGGCCCGTGCAAATGACTGGAACTATGGTCACTGCTGGTAGTGAGGGTGTACTGTACCCTGGGATACTTCATATGACTGGCACTATGGTCACTGATGGTAGTGAGGGTGTACTGTACCCTGGGACCCTGCATATGTCTGGCACTATGGTCACTGCTGGCAGTGAGGGTATACTGTACCCTGGGCCCCTTCATGTGACTGGCACTATGGACACTGCTGGTAGTGAGGGTGAACTGTACCCTGGGATACTTCATATGACTTGGACTATGGTCACTGCTGGTAGTGAGGGTGAACTACACCCTGGGACCGTGCATATGACTGGCACTATGGTCACTGCTGGTAGTGAGGGTGTACTGTACCCTGGGACCCTGCATATGACTGGCACTATGGTCACTGCTGGTAATGAGGGTGAACTGTACCCTGGGATCCTTCATATGACTGGCACTATGGTCACTGCTGGTAGAGAAGGTGTACTGTACCCTGGGACCCTGCATATTATGACACTATGGTAACTGCTGGTAGTGAAGGTGAACTGTACCCTGGGATCCTTCATATGACTGGCACTATGGTCACTGCTGGTAGTGAGGGTGTGCTGTACCCTGGAACCCTGCATATGATTGGCACTATGGTCACTGCTGGTAGTGAGGGTGTACTGTACCCTGGGACCCTGCATACGACTGGCACTATGGTCACTGCTGGTAGTGAGGATGAACTGTACCCTGGGATCCTTCATTTGACTGGCACTATTGTCACTGCTGGAAGTGAGGGTGTACTGTACCCTGGGATACTTCATATGACTGGCACTATGGTCACTGCTGGTAGTGAGGGTGTATTGTACCCTGGGACCGTGCATATGACTGGCACTATAGTCACTGCTGGTAGTGAGGGTGTACTGTACCCTCTGACACTGCATACGATTGTCACTATGGTCAGCTGGTAGAGAGGGAGTACTGTACGCTGGGACCCTGCATATGACTGGCACTGTGGTCACTGCTGGTAGTGAGAGTGAACTGTACCCTGGGATCCTTCATATGACTGGCACTATATTCACTGCTGGAAGTGAGGGTGTACTCTACCCTTGGATACTTCATATGACTGGCTCTATGGTCACTGCTGGTAGTGAGGGTGTACTGTACCCTTGGACCCTGCATATGACTGGCACTATTGTCACTGCTGGTAGTGAGGGTGTACTGTACCCTGGGATCCTTCGTATGACTGCCACTATGGTCACTGCTGGTAGTGAGGGTGAACTGTCCCCTGGGATACTTCATATGACCTGCACTATGGTCACTGCTGGTAGTGAGGGTATACTGTACTTTGGGATCCTTCATATGAATATGAATCTCACTATGGTCACTTCTGGTAGTGAGGGTGTACTGTACCCTTGGACCCTGCATATGACTGGCACTATGGTCACTGCTGGTAGTGAGGGTGTACTGTACCCTTGGACCCTGCATATGACTGGCACTATGATCACTACTGGTAGTGAGGGTGTACTGTACCCTGGGACCCTGCATATGACTGGCACTATGGTCACTGGTGGTAGTGAGGGTGAACTGTACCTTGGGATCCTTCATATGACTGGCACTATGGTCACTGCTGGTAGTGAGGGTGTACTGTGCCCTGGGACCGTGCATGTGACTGGCACTATGGTCACTGCTGGTAGGGAGGGTGTTCTGTTCCCTGGGACCCTACATATGACTGACACTATGGTCACTACTGGTAGTGAGGGTGTACTGTACCCTGGGACCCTGCATGTGACTGGCACTATGGTCACTGCTGGAAATGAGGGTGAACTGTACCTTGGAATCCTTCATATGACTGACACTATGGTCACTACTGGTAGTGAGGGTGTACTGTACCCTGGGACCCTGCATATGACTGGCACTACGGTCACTGTTGGTAGTGAGTGTGTACTGTACCCTGGGGCCCTGGATATGAGTGGCACTATGGTCACTGCTAGTAGTGAGGGTGTACTGTACCCTTGGATTCTTCATATGACTGGCACTATGGTCACTGCTGGTAGTGAGGGTATACTGTACCCTGGGACCCTGCATATGACTGGCACTATGGTCACTGCTGGTAGTGAGGGTGTACTGTTCCCTGGGACCCTGCATATGACTGACACTATGGCCACTGCTGGTAGTGATGGTGTACTGTACCCTGGGACCCTGCATATGACTGGCACTATGGTCACTGCTGGTAGTGAAAGTGAACTGTACCCTGTGATCCTTCATATGACTGGCACTATGGTCACTGTTGGTAATGAGGGTGTACTGTACCCTGGGACCCTGCATATGACTGGCACTATGGTCACTGCTGGTAGTGAAGGTGAACTGTTCCCTGGGATCCTTCATATGACTGGCACTATGGTCGAGCTAGGATAGGCAGATGACACCCTCTCTAGAGCGACTATAGGTAGACGACACCCTCTCTAGAGCGAGGCTAGGAAGATGACACTTTCTCTAGAGCGGGGCTAGGAAGATGACACCCTCTCTAGATCGAGGCTAGTAAGATGACACCCTCTCTAGAGTTAGGCTAGGAAGATGACACCCTCTCTAGAGCGAGGCTAGTAAGATGACACCCTCTCTAGAGTTAGGCTAGGAAGATGACACCCTCTCTAGAGCGAGGCTAATAAGATGACACCCTCTCTAGAGCGGGGCTAGGAAGAAGACACCCTCTCTAGAGCGAGGCTTGTAAGATGACACCTCTCTAGAGCGGAGCTAGGAAGATGACACCCTCTCTAGAGCGAGGCTAGGAAGATGACACCCTCTCTAGAGCGAGAATAGGAAGATGACACCCTCTTTAGAGCGGGGCTAGGAAGATGACACCCTTTCTAGAGCGAGGCTAGGAAGATGACACCCTCTCTAGAGCGAGACTAGGAAGATGACACCCTCTCTAGAGCGGAGCTTGGAAGATGACACCCTCTCTTGAGCGATGCTAGGAAGATGACACCCTCTCTAGAGCGAGGCTAGTAAGATGACACCCTCTCTAGAGCTGGGCTAGGAAGATGGCACCCTCTCCAGAGCGAGGATAGGCAGATGACACCCTCTCTAGAGCGACTATAGGTAGATGACACCCACTCTAGAGCGAGGCTAGGAAGATGTCACCCTCTCTAGAGCGAGGCTAGGAAGATGACACCCTCTTTAGAGCGGGGCTAGGAAGATGACACCCTCTCTAGAGCGAGGCTAGGAAGATGACACCCTCTCTTGAGCGAGACTAGGAAGATGACACCCTCTCTAGAGCGAGACTAGGAAGATGACACCCTCTCTAGAGCAGAGCTAGGAAGATGACACCCTCTCAAGAGCGAGGCTAGGATGATGACACCCTCTCTAGAGCGAGGATAGTAAGATTACACCCTCTCTAGAGCGAGGCTAGGAAGATGACACCCTCTCTTGAGCGAAGCTAGGAAGATGACACCCTCTCTAGAGCGACTATAGGCAGATGACACCCTCTCTAGAGTGACTATAGGTAGATGACATCCTCTCTAGAGCGGAGCTAGGAAGATGACACCCTCTCTAGAGCGAGGCTAGGAAGATGACACCCTCTCTAGAGCGAGGCTAGTAAGATGACACCCTCTCTAGAGCGAGGCTAGGAAGATGACACCCTCTCTAGAGCGAAGCTAGGAAGATGACACCATCTCTAGAGCGAGGCTAGTAAGATGACACCCTCTCTAGAGCGGCTATAGGTAGATGACACCCTCTCTAGAGCGAGGCTAGGAAGATGACACCCTCTCTAGAGCGGGGCTAGGAAGATAACACCCTCTCTAGAGCGAGACTAGGATGATGACACCCTCTCTAGAGCGGAGCTTGGAAGATGACACCCTCTCTAGAGCGATGCTAGGAAGACGACACCCTCTAAAGAGCGAGGCTAGTAAGATGACAAAATCTCTAGAGCAAGGCTAGGAAAATGACACTGACTCAAGAAATCGTAATGACACGATTGCAAATAAACCATACCCCCGGCCGGGATTGAACCCGCGGTCATAGAGTCTCAAATATACCTAGAAATATACCTAGTTGGATGAATCTTATTGTGGCTAGCTGGTCTAGTGGCTAACGCGACGGGCTGGAGTTTTGAGACTCTATGACCGCGGGTTCAATCCCGGCCGGGGGTATGGTTTAAAATGACACTCTCTAGAGTTAGGCTAGGAAGATGACACCCTCTCTAGAACGAGGCTAGTAAGATGACACCCTCTCTAGAGTTACGCTAGGAAGATGACACCCTCTCTAGAGCGAGGCTAGGAAGATGTCACCCTCTCTAGAGCGAGGCTAGGAAGATAACACCCTTTTTAGAGCGGGGCTAGGAAGATGACACCCTCTCTAGAGCGAGGCTAGGAAGATGGCACCCTCTCTTGAGCGAGACTAGGAAGATGACACCCTCTCCAGAGCGAGACTAGGAAGATGACACCCTCTCCAGAGCAGAGCTAGGAAGAAGACACCCGCTCTAGAGCGAGGCTAGGAAGATGACACCCTCTCTAGAGCGAGGCTAGTAAGATGACACCCTCTCTAGGCGAGGCTAGGAAGATGACACCCTCTCTAGAGCGAAGCTAGGAAGATGACACCCTCTCTAGAGCGACTATAGACAGATGACACTCTCTCCAGAGCGACTATAGGTAGATGACATCCTCTCTAGAGCGGAGCTAGGAAGATGACACCCTCTCTAGAGCGAGGCTAGGAAGATGACACCCTCTCTAGAGCGAGGCTAGGAAGATGACACCCTCTCTAGAGCGAGGCTAGTAAGTTGACACCCTCTCTAGAGCGAGGCTAGGAAGATGACACCCTCTCTAGAGCGAGGCTAGTAAGATGACACCCTCTCTAGAGCGAGGTTAATAAGATGACACCCTCTCTAGAGCGAGGCTAGTAAGATGACACCCTCTCTAGAGTTAGGCTAGGAAGATGACACCCTCTCTAGAGCGAGGCTAGTAAGATGACACCCTCTCTAGAGCGGGGCTTGTAAGATGACACCTCTCTAGAGCGGAGCTAGGAAGATGACTCCCTCTCTAGAGCGAGGCTAGGAAGATGACACCCTCTCTAAAGCGAGGCTTGGAAGATGACACCCTCTCTAGAGCGAGGCTAGGAAGATGACACACTCTCTAGAGCGGAGCTAGGAAGATGACAACCTCTCTAGAGCGAGGCTAGTAAGATGACACTCTCTCTAGAGCGCGGCTAGTAAGATGACACCCTCTCTAGAGAGAGACTATTAGACGACACCCTCTCTAAAGCGAGGCTAGGAGGATGACACCGTCTCTAGAGCGAGGCTAGTAAGATCACACCCTCTCTAGAGCAAGGCTAGGAAGATGGCACCCTCTCTAGAGCGAGGCTAGGAAGAAGACACCCTCTTTAGAGCGAGGCTAGGAAGATGACACCCTCTCTAGAGCGAGGCTAGGAAGATGACACCCTCTCAAGAGCTAGGCTAGGAAGATGACACCCTCTCTAGAGCGAGGCTAGTAAGATGACACCCTCTCTAGAGCGGGGCTAGGAAGATGGCACCCTCTCTAGAGCGAGGCTTGTAAGATGACACCTCTCTAGAGCGACGTTTGGAAGATGACACCCTCTCTAGAGCGAGGCTAGGAAGATAACACCCTCTCTAGACCTAGGCTAGGTAGATGACACCCTCTCTAGAGCGAGGCTAATAAGATGACACCCTCTCTAGAGCGAGGCTAGTAAGATGACACCCTCTCTAGAGCGGGGCTAGGAAGATGGCACCCTGTTTAGAGCGAGGCTTGTAAGATGACACCTCTCTAGAGCGTGCTTTGGAAGATGACACCCTCTCTAGAGCGAGGCTAGGAAGATGACACCCTCTCTAGAGCGGGGCTAGGAAGATGACACCCTCTCTAGAGCGAGGCTAGTAAGATGACACCCTCTCTAGATCGAGGCTAGTAAGATGACACCCTCTCTAGAGCGAGGCTAATAAGATGACACCCTCTCTAGAGCGAGGCTAGTAAGATGACACCCTCTCTAGAGCTAGGGTAGGAAGATGACTAACTCTCTAGAGCGAGGCTAGGAAGATGTCACCCTCTCTAGAGCGAGGCTAGGAAGATGACACCCTCTTTAGAGCGGGGCTAGGAAGATGACACCCTCTCTAGAGCGAGGCTAGGAAGATGACACCCTCTCTTGAGCGAGACTAGGAAGATGACACCCTCTCTAGAGCGAGACTAGGAAGATGACACCCTCTCTAGAGCAGAGCTAGGAAGATGACACCCTCTCCAGAGCGAGGCTAGGATGATGACACCCTCTCTAGAGCGAGGATAGTAAGATTACACCCTCTCTAGAGCGAGGCTAGGAAGATGACACCCTCTCTTGAGCGAAGCTAGGAAGATGACTCCCTCTCTAGAGTGACTATAGGAAATGACATCCTCTCTAGAGCGGAGCTAGGAAGATGACACCCTCTCTAGAGCGAGGCTAGGAAGATGACACCCTCTCTAGAGCGAGGCTAGTAAGATGACACCCTCTCTAGAGCGAGGCTAGGAAGATGACACCCTCTCTAGAGCGAAGCTAGGAAGATGACACCCTCTCTAGAGCGAGGCTAGTAAGATGACACCCTCTCTAGAGCGACTATAGGTAGA